>NW_026611749.1:0-201877 GCF_023638135.1 Falco biarmicus
CACCACAAAAGTTGTTCTTCCTGCTTTCTGGGCTGAGATGGGGAACTGCTGAATTTTGGAGTCGGCTTGTGGCAAAATGTTCCAAACACACCCCCATGCACAACTCCACCGGGGAAGGTGCCAGAAAGGAGTTCTCCTGGTAGTTTTTACATTGCTCCGGTAGGCACCTCAAAGACACCCACAAAAGTTGTTCTACCTGCTTTCTGGGCTGAGATGGGGAACCGCTGAATTTTGGACTCGGCCGGTGACAAAATGTTCCAAACACACCCCATGCACAACTCCACCGGGGAAGGTGCCAGACAGGAGTTCTCTTGGTAGATTTTACACTACCTTGGTAGGCAGCTGAAAGGCACCACAAAAGTTGTTCTTCTGTCTTTCTGGGCTGAGATGGGGAACAGCTGAATTTTGGAGTCGGCCTGTGGCAAAATGTTCCAAACACACCCCCATGCACAACTCCACCGGGGAAGGTGCCAGACAGGAGTTCTCTTGATAGATTTTACATTGCTCTGGGTAGGCACCCTCAAAGACACCACAAAAGTTGTTCTACCTGCTTTCTGGGCTGAGATGGGGAATCGCTGAATTTTGGACTCGGCCGGTGACAAAATGTTCCAAACACACCCCATGCACAACTCCACCACGGAAGGTGCCAGACAGGAGTTCTGTTGGTAGATTTTACACTACCTTGGTAGGCAGCTGAAAGGCACCACAAAAGTTGTTCTTCCTGCTTTCTGGGCTGAGATGGGGAACTGCTGAATTTTGGAGTCGGCTTGTGGCAAAATGTTCCAAACACACCCCATGCACAACTCCACCGGGGAAGGTGCCAGACAGGAGTTCTGTTGGTAGATATTTACACTACCTTGGTAGGCAGCTGAAAGGCCAACCACAAAAGTTGTTCTTTCCTGCTTTTCTGGGCTGAGATGGGGGAACTGCTGAAATTTGGGAGTCGGGCTTGTGGCAAAATGTTCCAAACACAACCCCCCTGCACAACTCCACCGGGGAAGGTGCCAGACAGGAGTTCTGTTGGTAGATTTTACACTACCTTGTTAGGCAGCTGAAAGGCACCACAAAAGTTGTTCTTCCTGCTTTCTGGGCTGAGATGGGGAACCGCTGAATTTTGGAGTCGGCCGGTGACAAAATGTTCCAAACACACCCCATGCACAACTCCACCGGGGAAGGTGCCAGAAAGGAGTTCTCCTGGTAGTTTTTACATTGCTCCGGTAGGCATCTGAAAGACACCACAAAAGTTGTTCTTCCTGCTTTCTGGGCTGAGATGGGGAATCGCTGAATTTTGGACTCGGCCGGTGACAAAATGTTCCAAACACACCCCCTGCACAACTCCACCGGGGAAGGTGCCAGACAGGAGTTCTCTTGGTAGATTTTACACTGCCTTGATAGGCATCTAAAAGACACCACAAAAGATGTTCTACCTGCTTTCTGGGCTGAGATGGGGAACCGCTGAATTTTGGACTCGGCCGGTGACAAAATGTTCCAAACACACCCCCTGCACAACTCCACCACGGAAGGTGCCAGACAGGAGTTCTCCTGGTAGATTTTACACTACCTTGGTAGGCATCTAAAGACACCACAAAAGATGTTCTACCTGCTTTCTGGGCTGAGATGGGGAACCGCTGAATTTTGGACTCGGCCGGTGACAAAATGTTCCAAACACACCCCCTGCACAACTCCACCGGGGAAGGTGCCAGACAGGGAGTTCTGTTGGTAGATTTTACACTACCTTGGTAGGCATCAAAAAGACACTACAAAAGTTGTTCTACCTGCTTTCTGGGCTGAGATGGGGAACCGCTGAATTTTTGGAGTCGGCTGGTGACAAAATGTTCCAAACACACCCCCTGCACAACTCCACCGGGGAAGGTGCCAGAAAGGAGTTCTGTTGGTAGATTTTACACTACCTTGGTAGGCAGCTGAAAGGCACCACAAAAGTTGTTCTACCTGCTTTCTGGGCTGAGATGGGGAACCGCTGAATTTTGGACTCGGCCGGTGACAAAATGTTCCAAACACACCCCATGCACAACTCCACCACGGAAGGATGCCAGACAGGAGTTCTGTTGGTAGATTTTTACACTACCTTGTAGGCAGCTGAAAGGCACCACAAAAGTTGTTCTTCCTTGCTTTCTGGGCTGAGATGGGGAACTGCTGAATTTTGGAGTCGGCTTGTGGCAAAATGTTCCAAACACACCCCATGCACAACTCCACCGGGGAAGGTGCCAGACAGGAGTTCTGTTGGTAGATTTTACACTACCTTGGTAGGCAGCTGAAAGGCACCACAAAAGTTGTTCTTCCTGCTTTCTGGGCTGAGATGGGGAACTGCTGATTTTTGGAGTCGGCTTGTGGCAAAATGTTCCAAACCACACCCCATGCACAACTCCACCGGGGAAGGTGCCAGACAGGAGTTCTGTTGGTAGATTTTACACTACCTTGGTAGGCAGCTGAAAGGCACCACAAAAGTTGTTCTTCCTGCTTTCTGGGCTGAGATGGGGAACCGCTGAATTTTGGAGTCGGCCGGTGACAAAATGTTCCAAACACACCCCCCATGCACAACTCCACCGGGGAAGGTGCCAGAAAGGAGTTCTCCTGGTAGTTTTTACATTGCTCCGGTAGGCATCTGAAAGACACCACAAAAGTTGTTCTTCCTGCTTTCTGGGCTGAGATGGGGAATCGCTGAATTTTGGACTCGGCCGGTGACAAAAATGTTCCAAACACACCCCCTGCACAACTCCACCGGGGAAGGTGCCAGACAGGAGTTCTCTTGGTAGATTTTACACTGCCTTGGTAGGCATCTAAAAGACACCACAAAAGATGTTCTACCTGCTTTCTGGGCTGAGATGGGGAACCGCTGAATTTTGGACTCGGCCGGTGACAAAATGTTCCAAACACACCCCCTGCACAACTCCACCGGGGAAGGTGCCAGACAGGAGTTCTCCTGGTAGATTTTACACTACCTTGGTAGGCATCTAAAAGACACCACAAAAGTTGTTCTACCTGCTTTCTGGGCTGAGATGGGGAACAGCTGAATTTTGGAGTCGGCTGGTGGCAAAATGTTCCAAACACACCCCATGCACAACTCCACCGGGGAAGGTGCCAGACAGGAGTTCTCTTGATAGATTTTACATTGCTCTGGTAGGCACCTCCAAGACACCACAAAAGTTGTTCTACCTGCTTTCTGGGCTGAGATGGGGAATCGCTGAATTTTGGACTCGGCCGGTGACAAAATGTTCCAAACACACCCCATGCACAACTCCACCGGGGAAGGTGCCAGACAGGAGTTCTTTTGGTAGATTTTACACTACCTTGGTAGGCAGCTGAAAGGCACCACAAAAGTTGTTCTACCTGCTTTCTGGGCTGAGATGGGGAACCGCTGAATTTTGGACTCGGCCGGTGACAAAATGTTCCAAACACACCCCATGCACAACTCCACCACGGAAGGTGCCAGACAGGAGTTCTCTTGGTAGATTTTACACTACCTTGGTAGGCATCTAAAAGACACCACAAAAGATGTTCTACCTGCTTTCTGGGCTGAGATGGGGAACCGCTGAATTTTGGACTCGGCCGGTGACAAAATGTTCCAAACACACCCCCCTGCACAACTCCACCGGGGAAGGTGCCAGACAGGAGTTCTGTTGGTAGATTTTACAACTACCTTGGTAGGCATCAAAAAGACACTACAAAAGTTGTTCTACCTGCTTTCTGGGCTGAGATGGGGAACCGCTGAATTTTGGACTCGGCCGGTGACAAAATGTTCCAAACACACCCCTGCACAACTCCACCGGGGAAGGTGCCAGACAGGAGTTCTGTTGGTAGATTTTACACTACCTTGGTAGGCAGCTGAAAGGCACCACAAAAGTTGTTCTACCTGCTTTCTGGGCTGAGATGGGAAACGCTGAATTTTGGACTCGGCCGGTGACAAAATGTTCCAAACACACCCCCATGCACAACTCCACCACGGAAGGTGCCAGACAGGAGTTCTGTTGGTAGATTTTACACTACCTTGGTAGGCAGCTGAAAGGCACCACAAAAGTTGTTCTTCCCTGCTTTCTGGGCTGAGATGGGGAACTGCTGAATTTTGGAGTCGGCTTGTGGCAAAATGTTCCAAACACACCCCATGCACAACTCCACCGGGGGAAGGTGCCAGACAGGAGTTCTGTTGGTAGATTTTACACTTACCTTGGTAGGCAGCTGAAAGGCACCACAAAAGTTGTTCTTCCTGCTTTCTGGGGCTGAGATGGGGAACTGCTGAATTTTGGAGTCGGCTTGTGGCAAAATGTTCCAAACACACCCCATGCACAACTCCACCGGGGAAGGTGCCAGAAAGGAGTTTCTGTTGGTAGATTTTACACTACCATTGTTAGGCAGCTGAAAGGCACCACAAAAGTTGTTCTTCCTGCTTTCTGGGCTGAGATGGGGAACCGCTGAATTTTGGACTCGGCCGGTGACAAAATGTTCCAAGAACACACCCCCTGCACAGACTCCACCGGGAAGGTGCCAGACAGGAGTTTCTCTTGGTAGATTTTACACTGCCTTGGTAGGCATCTAAAAGACACCACAAAAGATGTTCTACCTGCTTTCTGGGCTGAGATGGGGAACCCGCTGAATTTTGGACTCGGCCGGTGACAAAATGTTCCAAACACACCCCCTGCACAACTCCACCGGGGAAGGTGCCAGACAGGAGTTCTCCTGGTAGATTTTACACTACCTTGGTAGGCATCTAAAAGACACCACAAAAGTTGTTCTACCTGCTTTCCTGGGCTGAGATGGGGAACAGCTGAATTTTGGAGTCGGCTGGTGGCAAAATGTTCCAAACACACCCCATGCACAACTCCACCGGGGAAGGTGCCAGACAGGAGTTCTCTTGATAGATTTTACATTGCTCTGGTAGGCACCTCCAAGACACCACAAAAGTTGTTCTACCTGCTTTCTGGGCTGAGATGGGGAATCGCTGAATTTTGGACTCGGCCGGTGACAAAATGTTCCAAACACACCCCATGCACAACTCCACCGGGGAAGGTGCCAGACAGGAGTTCGATTCTTTTGGTAGATTTTACACTACCTTGGTAGGCAGCTGAAAGGCACCACAAAAGTTGTTCTACCTGCTTTCTGGGCTGAGATGGGGAACCGCTGAATTTTGGACTCGGCCGGTGACAAAATGTTCCAAACACACCCCATGCACAACTCCACCACGGAAGGTGCCAGACAGGAGTTCTCTTGGTAGATTTTACACTACCTTGGTAGGCATCTAAAAGACACCACAAAAGATGTTCTACCTGCTTTCTGGGCTGAGATGGGGAACCGCTGAATTTTGGACTCGGCCGGTGACAAAATGTTCCAAACACACCCCCTGCACAACTCCACCGGGGAAGGTGCCAGACAGGAGTTCTGTTGGTAGATTTTACACTACCTTGGTAGGCATCAAAAAGACACTACAAAAGTTGTTCTACCTGCTTTCTGGGCTGAGATGGGGAACCGCTGAATTTTGGACTCGGCCGGTGACAAAATGTTCCAAACACACCCCCTGCACAACTCCACCGGGGAAGGTGCCAGACAGGAGTTCTGTTGGTAGATTTTACACTACCTTGGTAGGCAGCTGAAAGGCACCACAAAGTTGTTCTACCTGCTTTCTGGGCTGAGATGGGGAAACGCTGAATTTTGGACTCGGCCGGTGACAAAATGTTCCAACACACCCCATGCACAACTCCACCACGGAAGGTGCCAGACAGGAGTTCTGTTGGTAGATTTTACACTACCTTGGTAGGCAGCTGAAAGGCACCACAAAGTTGTTCTTCCTGCTTTCTGGGCTGAGATGGGGAACTGCTGAATTTTGGAGTCGGCTTGTGGCAAAATGTTCCAAACACACCCCATGCACAACTCCACCGGGGAAGGTGCCAGACAGGAGTTCTGTTGGTAGATTTTACACTACCTTGGTAGGCAGCTGAAAGGCACCACAAAAGTTGTTCTTCCTGCTTTCTGGGCTGAGATGGGGAACTGCTGAATTTGGAGTCGGCTTGTGGCAAAATGTTCCAACACACCCCATGCACAACTCCACCGGGGAAGGTGCCAGAAAGGAGTTCTGTTGGTAGATTTTACACTACCTTGTTAGGCAGCTGAAAGGCACCACAAAAGTTGTTCTTCCTGCTTTCTGGGCTGAGATGGGGAACCGCTGAATTTTGGAGTCGGCCGGTGACAAAATGTTCCAACACACCCCATGCACAACTCCACCACGGAAGGTGCCAGACAGGAGTTCTCTTGGTAGATTTTACACTACCTTGGTAGGCATCTAAAAGACACCACAAAAGTTGTTCTTCCTGCTTTCTGGGCTGAGATGGGGAATCGCTGAATTTTGGGACTCGGCCGGTGACAAAATGTTCCAAACACACCCCCTGCACAACTCCACCGGGGAAGGTGCCAGACAGGAGTTCTCTTGGTAGATTTTACACTGCCTTGGTAGGCATCTAAAAGACACCACAAAAGATGTTCTACCTGCTTTCTGGGCTGAGATGGGGAACCGCTGAATTTTGGACTCGGCCGGTGACAAAATGTTCCAAACACACCCCCTGCACAACTCCACCGGGGAAGGTGCCAGACAGGAGTTCTGTTGGTAGATTTTACACTACCTTGGTAGGCATCAAAAGACACTACAAAAGTTGTTCTACCTGCTTTCTGGGCTGAGATGGGGAACAGCTGAATTTTGGAGTCGGCTGGTGGCAAAATGTTCCAAACACACCCCCTGCACAACTCCACCGGGGAAGGTGCCAGACAGGAGTTCTGTTGGTAGATTTTACACTACCTTGGTAGGCAGCTGAAAGGCACCACAAAAGTTGTTCTTCCTGCTTTCTGGGCTGAGATGGGGAACCGCTGAATTTTGGAGTCGGCTGGTGACAAAATGTTCCAAACACACCCCATGCACAACTCCACCGGGGAAGATGCCAGAAAGGAGTTCTCCTGGTAGTTTTTACATTGCTCCGGTAGGCATCTGAAAGACACCACAAAAGTTGTTCTACCTGCTTTCTGGGCTGAGATGGGGAACAGCTGAATTTTGGAGTCGGCTGGTGACAAAATGTTCCAAACACACCCCCTGCACAACTCCACCGGGGAAGGTGCCAGAAAGGAGTTCTCCTGGTAGATTTTACACTACCTTGGTAGGCAGCTGAAAGGCACCACAAAAGTTGTTCTTCCTGCTTTCTGGGCTGAGATGGGGAACCGCTGAATTTTGGAGTCGGCTGGTGACAAAATGTTCCAAACACACCCCCTGCACAACTCCACCGGGGAAGGTGCCAGACAGGAGTTCTGTTGGTAGATTTTACACTACCTTGGTAGGCAGCTGAAAGGCACCACAAAAGTTGTTCTTCCTGCTTTCTGGGCTGAGATGGGGAACCGCTGAATTTTGGACTCGGCTTGTGGCAAAATGTTACAAACACACCCCATGCACAACTCCACCGGGGAAGGTGCCAGAAAGGAGTTCTCCTGGTAGTTTTTACATTGCTCCGGTAGGCATCTGAAAGACACCACAAAAGTTGTTGTACCTGCTTTCTGGGCTGAGATGGGGAATCGCTGAATTTTGGAGTCGGCTGGTGACAAAATGTTCCAAACACACCCCATGCACAACTCCACCGGGGAAGGTGCCAGAAAGGAGTTCTCCTGGTAGTTTTTACATTGCTCCGGTAGGCATCTGAAAGACACCACAAAAGTTGTACTACCTGCTTTCTGGGCTGAGATGGGGAACCGCTGAATTTTGGACTCGGCCGGTGACAAAATGTTCCAAACACACCCCATGCACAACTCCACCGGGGAAGGTGCTAGACAGGAGTTCTGTTGGTAGATTTTACACTACCTTGGTAGGCATCAAAAAGACACTACAAAAGTTGTTCTTCCTGCTTTCTGGGCTGAGATGGGGAACAGCTGAATTTTGGAGTCGGCTGGTGGCAAAATGTTCCAAACACACCCCATGCACAACTCCACCGGGGAAGGTGCCAGACAGGAATTCTCTTGATAGATTTTACATTGCTCTGGTAGGCACCTCAAAGACACCACAAAAGTTGTTCTACCTGCTTTCTGGGCTGAGATGGGGAATCGCTGAATTTTGGACTCGGCCGGTGACAAAATGTTCCAAACACACCCCATGCACAACTCCACCACGGAAGGTGCCAGACAGGAGTTCTCTTGGTAGATTTTACACTACCTTGGTAGGCAGCTGAAAGGCACCACAAAAGTTGTTCTACCTGCTTTCTGGGCTGAGATGGGGAACCGCTGAATTTTGGACTCGGCCGGTGACAAAATGTTCCAAACACACCCCCTGCACAACTCCACCGGGGAAGGTGCCAGACAGGAGTTCTCCTGGTAGATTTTACACTACCTTGGTAGGCATCAAAAAGACACTACAAAAGTTGTTCTACCTGCTTTCTGGGCTGAGATGGGGAACAGCTGAATTTTGGAGTCGGCTGGTGGCAAAATGTTCCAAACACACCCCCTGCACAACTCCACCGGGGAAGGTGCCAGACAGGAGTTCTCTTGGTAGATTTTACACTACCTTGGTAGGCAGCTGAAAGGCACCACAAAAGTTGTTCTACCTGCTTTCTGGGCTGAGATGGGGAACCACTGAATTTTGGACTCGGCCGGTGACAAAATGTTCCAAACACACCCCATGCACAACTCCACCACGGAAGGTGCCAGACAGGAGTTCTCTTTGTAGATTTTACACTACCTTGGTAGGCATCTAAAAGACACCACAAAAGATGTTCTACCTGCTTTCTGGGCTGAGATGGGGAACCGCTGAATTTTGGACTCGGCCGGGTGACAAAATGTTCCAAACACACCCCATGCACAACTCCACCACGGAAGGTGCCAGACAGGAGTTCTGTTGGTAGATTTTACACTACCTTGGTAGGCAGCTGAAAGGCACCACAAAAGTTGTTCTTCCTGCTTTCTGGGCTGAGATGGGGAACTGCTGAATTTTGGAGTCGGCTTGTGGCAAAATGTTCCAAACACACCCCATGCACAACTCCACCGGGGAAGGTGCCAGAAAGGAGTTCTCCTGGTAGTTTTTACATTGCTCCGGTAGGCACCTCAAAGACACCACAAAAGTTGTTCTACCTGCTTTCTGGGCTGAGATGGGGAACCGCTGAATTTTGGACTCGGCCGGTGACAAAATGTTCCAAACACACCCCATGCACAACTCCACCGGGGAAGGTGCCAGACAGGAGTTCTCTTGGTAGATTTTACACTACCTTGGTAGGCATCTAAAAGACACCAAAAAAGTTGTTCTTCCTGCTTTCTGGGCTGAGATGGGGAACAGCTGAATTTTGGAGTCGGCCTGTGGCAAAATGTTCCAAACACACCCCATGCACAACTCCACCGGGGAAGGTGCCAGACAGGAGTTCTCTTGATAGATTTTACATTGCTCTGGTAGGCACCTCAAAGACACCACAAAAGTTGTTCTACCTGCTTTCTGGGCTGAGATGGGGAATCGCTGAATTTTGGACTCGGCCGGTGACAAAATGTTCCAAACACACCCCATGCACAACTCCACCACGGAAGGTGCCAGACAGGAGTTCTCCTGGTAGATTTTACACTACCTTGGTAGGCAGCTGAAAGGCACCACAAAAGTTGTTCTACCTGCTTTCTGGGCTGAGATGGGGAACCGCTGAATTTTGGACTCGGCCGGTGACAAAATGTTCCAAACACACCCCATGCACAACTCCACCGGGGAAGGTGCCAGACAGGAGTTCTCTTTGTAGATTTTACACTACCTTGGTAGGCATCTAAAAGACACCACAATAGATGTTCTACCTGCTTTCTGGGCTGAGATGGGGAACCGCTGAATTTTGGACTCGGCCGGTGACAAAATGTTCCAAACACACCCCATGCACAACTCCACCGGGGAAGGTGCCAGACAGGAGTTCTGTTGGTAGATTTTACACTACCTTGGTAGGCAGCTGAAAGGCACCACAAAAGTTGTTCTACCTGCTTTCTGGGCTGAGATGGGGAACCGCTGAATTTTGGACTCGGCCGGTGACAAAATGTTCCAAACACACCCCCTGCACAACTCCACCGGGGAAGGTGCCAGAAAGGAGTTCTGTTGGTAGATTTTACACTACCTTGGTAGGCAGCTGAAAGGCACCACAAAAGTTGTTCTACCTGCTTTCTGGGCTGAGATGGGGAAACGCTGAATTTTGGACTCGGCCGGTGACAAAATGTTCCAAACACACCCCATGCACAACTCCACCACGGAAGGTGCCAGACAGGAGTTCTGTTGGTAGATTTTACACTACCTTGGTAGGCAGCTGAAAGGCACCACAAAAGTTGTTCTTCCTGCTTTCTGGGCTGAGATGGGGAACTGCTGAATTTTGGAGTCGGCTTGTGGCAAAATGTTCCAAACACACCCCATGCACAACTCCACCGGGGAAGGTGCCAGACAGGAGTTCTGTTGGTAGATTTTACACTACCTTGGTAGGCAGCTGAAAGGCACCACAAAAGTTGTTCTTCCTGCTTTCTGGGCTGAGATGGGGAACTGCTGAATTTTGGAGTCGGCTTGTGGCAAAATGTTCCAAACACACCCCATGCACAACTCCACCGGGGAAGGTGCCAGACAGGAGTTGTGTTGGTAGATTTTACACTACCTTGTTAGGCAGCTGAAAGGCACCACAAAAGTTGTTCTTCCTGCTTTCTGGGCTGAGATGGGGAACCGCTGAATTTTGGAGTCGGCCGGTGACAAAATGTTCCAAACACACCCCATGCACAACTCCACCGGGGAAGGTGCCAGAAAGGAGTTCTCCTGGTAGTTTTTACATTGCTCCGGTAGGCATCTGAAAGACACCACAAAAGTTGTTCTTCCTGCTTTCTGGGCTGAGATGGGGAATCGCTGAATTTTGGACTCGGCCGGTGACAAAATGTTCCAAACACACCCCCTGCACAACTCCACCGGGGAAGGTGCCAGACAGGAGTTCTCTTGGTAGATTTTACACTGCCTTGGTAGGCATCTAAAAGACACCACAAAAGATGTTCTACCTGCTTTCTGGGCTGAGATGGGGAACCGCTGAATTTTGGACTCGGCCGGTGACAAAATGTTCCAAACACACCCCCTGCACAACTCCACCGGGGAAGGTGCCAGACAGGAGTTCTCCTGGTAGATTTTACACTACCTTGGTAGGCATCTAAAAGACACCACAAAAGTTGTTCTACCTGCTTTCTGGGCTGAGATGGGGAACAGCTGAATTTTGGAGTCGGCTGGTGGCAAAATGTTCCAAACACACCCCATGCACAACTCCACCGGGGAAGGTGCCAGACAGGAGTTCTCTTGATAGATTTTACATTGCTCTGGTAGGCACCTCCAAGACACCACAAAAGTTGTTCTACCTGCTTTCTGGGCTGAGATGGGGAATCGCTGAATTTTGGACTCGGCCGGTGACAAAATGTTCCAAACACACCCCATGCACAACTCCACCGGGGAAGGTGCCAGAAAGGAGTTCTCCTGGTAGATTTTACACTACCTTGGTAGGCAGCTGAAAGGCACCACAAAAGTTGTTCTACCTGCTTTCTGGGCTGAGATGGGGAAACGCTGAATTTTGGACTCGGCCGGTGACAAAATGTTCCAAACACACCCCATGCACAACTCCACCACGGAAGGTGCCAGACAGGAGTTCTCTTTGTAGATTTTACACTACCTTGGTAGGCATCTAAAAGACACCACAAAAGATGTTCTACCTGCTTTCTGGGCTGAGATGGGGAACCGCTGAATTTTGGACTCGGCCGGTGACAAAATGTTCCAAACACACCCCCTGCACAACTCCACCGGGGAAGGTGCCAGACAGGAGTTCTGTTGGTAGATTTTACACTACCTTGGTAGGCATCAAAAAGACACTACAAAAGTTGTTCTACCTGCTTTCTGGGCTGAGATGGGGAACCGCTGAATTTTGGAGTCGGCCGGTGACAAAATGTTCCAAACACACCCCCTGCACAACTCCACCGGGGAAGGTGCCAGACAGGAGTTCTGTTGGTAGATTTTACACTACCTTGGTAGGCAGCTGAAAGGCACCACAAAAGTTGTTCTACCTGCTTTCTGGGCTGAGATGGGGAAACGCTGAATTTTGGACTCGGCCGGTGACAAAATGTTCCAAACACACCCCATGCACAACTCCACCACGGAAGGTGCCAGACAGGAGTTCTGTTGGTAGATTTTACACTACCTTGGTAGGCAGCTGAAAGGCACCACAAAAGTTGTTCTTCCTGCTTTCTGGGCTGAGATGGGGAACTGCTGAATTTTGGAGTCGGCTTGTGGCAAAATGTTCCAAACACACCCCATGCACAACTCCACCGGGGAAGGTGCCAGAAAGGAGTTCTGTTGGTAGATTTTACACTACCTTGGTAGGCAGCTGAAAGGCACCACAAAAGTTGTTCTTCCTGCTTTCTGGGCTGAGATGGGGAACTGCTGAATTTTGGAGTCGGCTTGTGGCAAAATGTTCCAAACACACCCCATGCACAACTCCACCGGGGAAGGTGCCAGAAAGGAGTTCTGTTGGTAGATTTTACACTACCTTGGTAGGCAGCTGAAAGGCACCACAAAAGTTGTTCTTCCTGCTTTCTGGGCTGAGATGGGGAACCGCTGAATTTTGGAGTCGGCCGGTGACAAAATGTTCCAAACACACCCCATGCACAACTCCACCGGGGAAGGTGCCAGAAAGGAGTTCTCCTGGTAGTTTTTACATTGCTCCGGTAGGCATCTGAAAGACACCACAAAAGTTGTTCTTCCTGCTTTCTGGGCTGAGATGGGGAATCGCTGAATTTTGGACTCGGCCGGTGACAAAATGTTCCAAACACACCCCATGCACAACTCCACCGGGGAAGGTGCCAGACAGGAGTTCTCTTGGTAGATTTTACACTGCCTTGGTAGGCATCTAAAAGACACCACAAAAGATGTTCTACCTGCTTTCTGGGCTGAGATGGGGAACCGCTGAATTTTGGACTCGGCCGGTGACAAAATGTTCCAAACACACCCCCTGCACAACTCCACCGGGGAAGGTGCCAGACAGGAGTTCTGTTGGTAGATTTTACACTACCTTGGTAGGCATCAAAAAGACACTACAAAAGTTGTTCTACCTGCTTTCTGGGCTGAGATGGGGAACAGCTGAATTTTGGAGTCGGCTGGTGGCAAAATGTTCCAAACACACCCCCTGCACAACTCCACCGGGGAAGGTGCCAGACAGGAGTTCTGTTGGTAGATTTTACACTACCTTGGTAGGCAGCTGAAAGGCACCACAAAAGTTGTTCTTCCTGCTTTCTGGGCTGAGATGGGGAACCGCTGAATTTTGGAGTCGGCTGGTGACAAAATGTTCCAAACACACCCCATGCACAACTCCACCGGGGAAGATGCCAGAAAGGAGTTCTCCTGGTAGTTTTTACATTGCTCCGGTAGGCATCTGAAAGACACCACAAAAGTTGTTCTACCTGCTTTCTGGGCTGAGATGGGGAAGAGCTGAATTTTGGAGTCGGCTGGTGACAAAATGTTCCAAACACACCCCCTGCACAACTCCACCGGGGAAGGTGCCAGAAAGGAGTTCTCCTGGTAGATTTTACACTACCTTGGTAGGCAGCTGAAAGGCACCACAAAAGTTGTTCTTCCTGCTTTCTGGGCTGAGATGGGGAACCGCTGAATTTTGGAGTCGGCTGGTGACAAAATGTTCCAAACACACCCCCTGCACAACTCCACCGGGGAAGGTGCCAGACAGGAGTTCTGTTGGTAGATTTTACACTACCTTGGTAGGCATCAAAAAGACACTACAAAAGTTGTTCTTCCTGCTTTCTGGGCTGAGATGGGGAACAGCTGAATTTTGGAGTCGGCTGGTGGCAAAATGTTCCAAACACACCCCATGCACAACTCCACCGGGGAAGGTGCCAGACAGGAATTCTCTTGATAGATTTTACATTGCTCTGGTAGGCACCTCAAAGACACCACAAAAGTTGTTCTACCTGCTTTCTGGGCTGAGATGGGGAACCGCTGAATTTTGGAGTCGGCTGGTGACAAAATGTTCCAAACACACCCCCTGCACAACTCCACCGGGGAAGGTGCCAGACAGGAGTTCTGTTGGTAGATTTTACACTACCTTGGTAGGCAGCTGAAAGGCACCACAAAAGTTGTTCTTCCTGCTTTCTGGGCTGAGATGGGGAACAGCTGAATTTTGGAGTCGGCTGGTGACAAAATGTTCCAAACACACCCCATGCACAACTCCACCGGGGAAGGTGCCAGACAGGAGTTCTGTTGGTAGATTTTACACTACCTTGGTAGGCATCTGAAAGACACTACAAAAGTTGTTCTTCCTGCTTTCTGGGCTGAGATGGGGAACAGCTGAATTTTGGACTCGGCCGGTGACAAAATGTTCCAAACACACCCCATGCACAACTCCACCACGGAAGGTGCCAGACAGGAGTTCTCTTGGTAGATTTTACACTACCTTGGTAGGCATCTAAAAGACACCACAAAAGATGTTCTACCTGCTTTCTGGGCTGAGATGGGGAACCGCTGAATTTTGGACTCGGCTGGTGGCAAAATGTTCCAAACACACCCCCTGCACAACTCCACCGGGGAAGGTGCCAGACAGGAGTTCTCCTGGTAGATTTTACACTACCTTGGTAGGCATCAAAAAGACACTACAAAAGTTGTTCTACCTGCTTTCTGGGCTGAGATGGGGAACAGCTGAATTTTGGAGTCGGCTGGTGGCAAAATGTTCCAAACACAACCCCTGCACAACTCCACCGGGGAAGGTGCCAGACAGGAGTTCTCCTGGTAGTTTTTACATTGCTCCGGTAGGCATCTGAAAGACACCACAAAAGTTGTTGTACCTGCTTTCTGGGCTGAGATGGGGAAGAGCTGAATTTTGGAGTCGGCTGGTGACAAAATGTTCCAAACACACCCCCTGCACAACTCCACCGGGGAAGGTGCCAGACAGGAGTTCTGTTGATAGATTTTACATTACCTTGGTAGGCAGCTGAAAGGCACCACAAAAGTTGTTCTTCCTGCTTTCTGGGCTGAGATGGGGAACCGCTGAATTTTGGAGTCGGCTGGTGACAAAATGTTCCAAACACACCCCCCTGCACAACTCCACCGGGGAAGGTGCCAGACAGGAGTTCTGTTGGTAGATTTTACACTACCTTGGTAGGCAGCTGAAAGGCACCACAAAAGTTGTTCTTCCTGCTTTCTGGGCTGAGATGGGGAACCGCTGAATTTTGGACTCGGCTTGTGGCAAAATGTTACAAACACACCCCATGCACAACTCCACCGGGGAAGGTGCCAGAATGGAGTTCTCCTGGTAGTTTTTACATTGCTCCGGTAGGCATCTGAAAGACACCACAAAAGTTGTACTACCTGCTTTCTGGGCTGAGATGGGGAACGGCTGAATTTTGGAGTCGGCTGGTGACAAAATGTTCCAAACACACCCCATGCACAACTCCACCGGGGAAGGTGCCAGAAAGGAGTTCTCCTGGTAGTTTTTACATTGCTCCGGTAGGCACCTCAAAGACACCACAAAAGTTGTTCTACCTGCTTTCTGGGCTGAGATGGGGAACCGCTGAATTTTGGAGTCGGCTGGTGGCAAAATGTTCCAAACACACCCCATGCACTACTCCACCGGCGAAGGTGCCAGACAGGAGTTCTCCTGGTAGTTTTTACACTACCTTGGTAGGCACCTCAAAGACACCACAAATGTTGTTCTACCTGCTTTCTGGGCTGAGATGGGGAATCGCTGAATTTTGGACTCGGCCGGTGACAAAATGTTCCAAACACACCCCATGCACAACTCCACCGGGGAAGGTGCCAGAAAGGAGTTCTCCTGGTAGATTTTACACTACCTTGGTAGGCATCTAAAAGACACCACAAAAGATGTTCTACCTGCTTTCTGGGCTGAGATGGGGAACCGCTGAATTTTGGAGTCGGCCGGTGACAAAATGTTCCAAACACACCCCATGCACAACTCCACCGGGGAAGGTGCCAGACAGGAGTTCTGTTGGTAGATTTTACACTACCTTGGTAGGCATCAAAAAGACACTACAAAAGTTGTTCTACCTGCTTTCTGGGCTGAGATGGGGAACAGCTGAATTTTGGAGTCGGCTGGTGGCAAAATGTTCCAAACACACCCCATGCACAACTCCACCGGGGAAGGTGCCAGACAGGAGTTCTCTTGATAGATTGTACATTGCTCTGGTAGGCACCTCAAAGACACCACAAAAGTTGTTCTACCTGCTTTCTGGGCTGAGATGGGGAACCGCTGAATTTTGGAGTCGGCTGGTGACAAAATGTTCCAAACACACCCCCTGCACAACTCCACCGGGGAAGGTGCCAGAAAGGAGTTCTCCTGGTAGTTTTTACATTGCTCCGGTAGGCATCTGAAAGACACCACAAAAGTTGTTCTACCTGCTTTCTGGGCTGAGATGGGGAATCGCTGAATTTTGGAGTCGGCTGGTGACAAAATGTTCCAAACACACCCCCTGCACAACTCCACCGGGGAAGGTGCCAGACAGGAGTTCTGTTGGTAGATTTTACACTACCTTGGTAGGCAGCTGAAAGGCACCACAAAAGTTGTTCTTCCTGCTTTCTGGGCTGAGATGGGGAACCGCTGAATTTTGGAGTCGGCTGGTGACAAAATGTTCCAAACACACCCCCTGCACAACTCCACCGGGGAAGGTGCCAGACAGGAGTTCTGTTGGTAGATTTTACACTACCTTGGTAGGCAGCTGAAAGGCACCACAAAAGTTGTTCTTCCTGCTTTCTGGGCTGAGATGGGGAACCGCTGAATTTTGGACTCGGCTTGTGGCAAAATGTTACAAACACACCCCATGCACAACTCCACCGGGGAAGGTGCCAGAAAGGAGTTCTCCTGGTAGTTTTTACATTGCTCCGGTAGGCATCTGAAAGACACCACAAAAGTTGTTGTACCTGCTTTCTGGGCTGAGATGGGGAACCGCTGAATTTTGGAGTCGGCTGGTGACAAAATGTTCCAAACACACCCCATGCACAACTCCACCGGGGAAGGTGCCAGACAGGAGTTCTCTTGATAGATTTTACATTGCTCTGGTAGGCACCTCAAAGACACCACAAAAGTTGTTCTACCTGCTTTCTGGGCTGAGATGGGGAATCGCTGAATTTTGGACTCGGCCGGTGACAAAATGTTCCAAACACACCCCATGCACAACTCCACCGGGGAAGGTGCCAGACAGGAGTTCTGTTGGTAGATTTTACACTACCTTGGTAGGCAGCTGAAAGGCACCACAAAAGTTGTTCTACCTGCTTTCTGGGCTGAGATGGGGAACCGCTGAATTTTGGAGTCGGCCGGTGACAAAATGTTCCAAACACACCCCCTGCACAACTCCACCACGGAAGGTTCCAGACAGGAGTTTTCTTGGTAGATTTTACACTACCTTGGTAGGCATCAAAAAGACACTACAAAAGTTGTTCTACCTGCTTTCTGGGCTGAGATGGGGAACAGCTGAATTTTGGAGTCGGCTGGTGGCAAAATGTTCCAAACACACCCCCTGCACAACTCCACCGGGGAAGGTGCCAGACAGGAGTTCTCTTGATAGATTTTACATTGCTCTGGTAGGCACCTCAAAGACACCACAAAAGTTGTTGTACCTGCTTTCTGGGCTGAGATGGGGAACCGCTGAATTTTGGACTCGGCCGGTGACAAAATGTTCCAAACACACCCCATGCACAACTCCACCACGGAAGGTGCCAGACAGGAGTTCTCTTGGTAGATTTTACACTACCTTGGTAGGCATCTAAAAGACACCACAAAAGATGTTCTACCTGCTTTCTGGGCTGAGATGGGGAACCGCTGAATTTTGGACTCGGCCGGTGACAAAATGTTCCAAACACACCCCCTGCACAACTCCACCGGGGAAGGTGCCAGACAGGAGTTCTCCTGGTAGATTTTACACTACCTTGGTAGGCATCAAAAAGACACTACAAAAGTTGTTCTACCTGCTTTCTGGGCTGAGATGGGGAACAGCTGAATTTTGGAGTCGGCTGGTGGCAAAATGTTCCAAACACACCCCCTGCACAACTCCACCGGGGAAGGTGCCAGACAGGAGTTCTGTTGGTAGATTTTACACTACCTTGGTAGGCAGCTGAAAGGCACCACAAATGTTGTTCTTCCTGCTTTCTGGGCTGAGATGGGGAACCGCTGAATTTTGGAGTCGGCTGGTGACAAAATGTTCCAAACACACCCCCTGCACAACTCCACCGGGGAAGGTGCCAGACAGGAGTTCTGTTGGTAGATTTTACACTACCTTGGTAGGCAGCTGAAAGGCACCACAAAAGTTGTTCTTCCTGCTTTCTGGGCTGAGATGGGGAATCGCTGAATTTTGGACTCGGCTTGTGGCAAAATGTTACAAACACACCCCATGCACAACTCCACCGGGGAAGGTGCCAGAAAGGAGTTCTCCTGGTAGTTTTTACATTGCTCCGGTAGGCAGCTGAAAGACACCACAAAAGTTGTACTACCTGCTTTCTGGGCTGAGATGGGGAACCGCTGAATTTTGGACTCGGCCGGTGACAAAATGTTCCAAACACACCCCATGCACAACTCCACCGGGGAAGGTGCCAGACAGGAGTTCTCTTGGTAGATTTTACACTACCTTGGTAGGCATCTAAAAGACACCAAAAAAGTTGTTCTTCCTGCTTTCTGGGCTGAGATGGGGAACGGCTGAATTTTGGAGTCGGCCTGTGGCAAAATGTTCCAAACACACCCCATGCACAACTCCACCGGGGAAGGTGCCAGACAGGAGTTCTCTTGATAGATTTTACATTGCTCTGGTAGGCACCTCAAAGACACCACAAAAGTTGTTCTACCTGCTTTCTGGGCTGAGATGGGGAATCGCTGAATTTTGGACTCGGCCGGTGACAAAATGTTCCAAACACACCCCATGCACAACTCCACCACGGAAGGTGCCAGACAGGAGTTCTCTTGGTAGATTTTACACTACCTTGGTAGGCAGCTGAAAGGCACCACAAAAGTTGTTCTACCTGCTTTCTGGGCTGAGATGGGGAACCGCTGAATTTTGGACTCGGCCGGTGACAAAATGTTCCAAACACACCCCATGCACAACTCCACCACGGAAGGTGCCAGACAGGAGTTCTCCTGGTAGTTTTTACACTACCTTGGTAGGCATCTAAAAGACACCACAAAAGATGTTGTACCTGCTTTCTGGGCTGAGATGGGGAACCGCTGAATTTTGGACTCGGCCGGTGACAAAATGTTCCAAACACACCCCATGCACAACTCCACCGGGGAAGGTGCCAGACAGGAGTTCTCTTGGTAGATTTTACACTACCTTGGTAGGCAGCTGAAAGGCACCACAAAAGTTGTTCTACCTGCTTTCTGGGCTGAGATGGGGAACCGCTGAATTTTGGACTCGGCCGGTGACAAAATGTTCCAAACACACCCCCTGCACAACTCCACCGGGGAAGGTGCCAGAAAGGAGTTCTGTTGGTAGATTTTACACTACCTTGGTAGGCAGCTGAAAGGCACCACAAAAGTTGTTCTACCTGCTTTCTGGGCTGAGATGGGGAAACGCTGAATTTTGGACTCGGCCGGTGACAAAATGTTCCAAACACACCCCATGCACAACTCCACCACGGAAGGTGCCAGACAGGAGTTCTGTTGGTAGATTTTACACTACCTTGGTAGGCAGCTGAAAGGCACCACAAAAGTTGTTCTTCCTGCTTTCTGGGCTGAGATGGGGAACTGCTGAATTTTGGAGTCGGCTTGTGGCAAAATGTTCCAAACACACCCCATGCACAACTCCACCGGGGAAGGTGCCAGACAGGAGTTCTTTTGGTAGATTTTACACTACCTTGGTAGGCAGCTGAAAGGCACCACAAAAGTTGTTCTTCCTGCTTTCTGGGCTGAGATGGGGAACTGCTGAATTTTGGAGTCGGCTTGTGGCAAAATGTTCCAAACACACCCCATGCACAACTCCACCGGGGAAGGTGCCAGACAGGAGTTCTGTTGGTAGATTTTACACTACCTTGTTAGGCAGCTGAAAGGCACCACAAAAGTTGTTCTTCCTGCTTTCTGGGCTGAGATGGGGAACCGCTGAATTTTGGAGTCGGCCGGTGACAAAATGTTCCAAACACACCCCATGCACAACTCCACCGGGGAAGGTGCCAGAAAGGAGTTCTCCTGGTAGTTTTTACATTGCTCCGGTAGGCATCTGAAAGACACCACAAAAGTTGTTCTTCCTGCTTTCTGGGCTGAGATGGGGAATCGCTGAATTTTGGACTCGGCCGGTGACAAAATGTTCCAAACACACCCCCTGCACAACTCCACCGGGGAAGGTGCCAGACAGGAGTTCTCTTGGTAGATTTTACACTGCCTTGGTAGGCATCTAAAAGACACCACAAAAGATGTTCTACCTGCTTTCTGGGCTGAGATGGGGAACCGCTGAATTTTGGACTCGGCCGGTGACAAAATGTTCCAAACACACCCCCTGCACAACTCCACCGGGGAAGGTGCCAGACAGGAGTTCTCCTGGTAGATTTTACACTACCTTGGTAGGCATCTAAAAGACACCACAAAAGTTGTTCTACCTGCTTTCTGGGCTTGGGGAACAGCTGAATTTTGGAGGTCGGCTGGTGGCAAAATGTTCCAAACACACCCCATGCACAACTCCACCGGGGAAGGTGCCAGACAGGAGTTCTCTTGATAGATTTTACATTGCTCTGGTAGGCACCTCCAAGACACCACAAAAGTTGTTCTACCTGCTTTCTGGGCTGAGATGGGGAATCGCTGAATTTTGGACTCGGCCGGTGACAAAATGTTCCAAACACACCCCATGCACAACTCCACCGGGGAAGGTGCCAGAAAGGAGTTCTCCTGGTAGATTTTACACTACCTTGGTAGGCAGCTGAAAGGCACCACAAAAGTTGTTCTACCTGCTTTCTGGGCTGAGATGGGGAACCGCTGAATTTTGGACTCGGCCGGTGACAAAATGTTCCAAACACACCCCATGCACAACTCCACCACGGAAGGTGCCAGACAGGAGTTCTCTTTGTAGATTTTAACACTACCTTGGTAGGCATCTAAAAGACACCACAAAAGATGTTCTACCTGCTTTCTGGGCTGAGATGGGGAACCGGCTGAATTTTGGACTCGGCCGGTGACAAAATGTTCCAAACACACCCCCTGCACAACTCCACCGGGGAAGGTGCCAGACAGGAGTTCTGTTGGTAGATTTTACACTACCTTGGTAGGCATCAAAAAGACACTACAAAAGTTGTTCTACCTGCTTTCTGGGCTGAGATGGGGAACCGCTGAATTTTGGACTCGGCCGGTGACAAAATGTTCCAAACACACCCCCTGCACAACTCCACCGGGGAAGGTGCCAGACAGGAGTTCTGTTGGTAGATTTTACACTACCTTGGTAGGCAGCTGAAAGGCACCACAAAAGTTGTTCTACCTGCTTTCTGGGCTGAGATGGGGGAACCGCTGAATTTTGGACTCGGCCGGTGACAAAATGTTCCAAACACACCCCATGCACAACTCCACCACGGAAGGTGCCAGACAGGAGTTCTCTTTGTAGATTTTACACTACCTTGGTAGGCATCTAAAAGACACCACAAAAGATGTTCTACCTGCTTTCTGGGCTGAGATGGGGAACCGCTGAATTTTGGACTCGGCCGGTGACAAAATGTTCCAAACACACCCCATGCACAACTCCACCGGGGAAGGGTGCAGAAAGGAGTTCTGTTGGTAGATTTTACACTACCTTGGTAGGCAGCTGAAAGGCACCACAAAAGTTGTTCTTCCTGCTTTCTGGGCTGAGATGGGGGAACTGCTGAATTTTGGAGTCGGCTTGTGGCAAAATGTTCCAAACACACCCCATGCACAACTCCACCGGGGGAAGGTGCCAGAAAGGAGTTCTGTTGGTAGATTTTACACTACCTTGTTAGGCAGCTGAAAGGCACCACAAAAGTTGTTCTTCCTGCTTTCTGGGCTGAGATGGGGAACCGCTGAATTTTGGAGTCGGCCGGGTGACAAAATGTTCCAAACACACCCCATGCACAACTCCACCGGGGAAGGTGCCAGAAAGGAGTTCTCCTGGTAGTTTTTACATTGCTCCGGTAGGCATCTGAAAGACACCACAAAAGTTGTTCTTCCTGCTTTCTGGGCTGAGATGGGGAACCGCTGAATTTTGGACTCGGCCGGTGACAAAATGTTCCAAACACACCCCATGCACAACTCCACCGGGGAAGGTGCCAGAAAGGAGTTCTCCTGGTAGATTTTACACTACCTTGGTAGGCAGCTGAAAGGCACCACAAAAGTTGTTCTACCTGCTTTCTGGGCTGAGATGGGGAACCGCTGAATTTTGGACTCGGCCGGTGACAAAATGTTCCAAACACACCCCATGCACAACTCCACCACGGAAGGTGCCAGACAGGAGTTCTCTTTGTAGATTTTACACTACCTTGGTAGCATCTAAAAGACACCACAAAAGATGTTCTACCTGCTTTCTGGGCTGAGATGGGGAACCGCTGAATTTTGGACTCGGCCGGTGACAAAATGTTCCAAACACACCCCCTGCACAACTCCACCGGGGAAGGTGCCAGACAGGAGTTCTGTTGGTAGATTTTACACTACCTTGGTAGGCATCAAAAAGACACTACAAAAGTTGTTCTACCTGCTTTCTGGGCTGAGATGGGGAACCGCTGAATTTGGACTCGGCCGGTGACAAAATGTTCCAAACACACCCCCTGCACAACTCCACCGGGGAAGGTGCCAGACAGGAGTTCTGTTGGTAGATTTTACACTACCTTGGTAGGCAGCTGAAAGGCACCACAAAAGTTGTTCTACCTGCTTTCTGGGCTGAGATGGGGAACCGCTGAATTTTGGACTCGGCCGGTGACAAAAATGTTCCAAACACACCCCATGCACAACTCCACCACGGAAGGTGCCAGACAGGAGTTCTCTTTGTAGATTTTACACTACCTTGGTAGGCATCTAAAAGACACCACAAAAGATGTTCTACCTGCTTTCTGGGCTGAGATGGGGAACCGCTGAATTTTGGACTCGGCCGGTGACAAAATGTTCCAAACACACCCCATGCACAACTCCACCGGGGAAGGTGCCAGACAGGAGTTCTGTTGGTAGATTTTACACTACCTTGGTAGGCAGCTGAAAGGCACCACAAAAGTTGTTCTTCCTGCTTTCTGGGCTGAGATGGGGAACTGCTGAATTTTGGAGTCGGCTTGTGGCAAAATGTTCCAAACACACCCCCATGCACAACTCCACCGGGGGAAGGTGCCAGAAAGGAGTTCTGTTGGTAGATTTTACACTACCTTGTTAGGCAGCTGAAAGGCACCACAAAAGTTGTTCTTCCTGCTTTCTGGGCTGAGATGGGGAACCGCCCGCTGAATTTTGGAGTCGGCCGGTGACAAAATGTTCCAAACACACCCCATGCACAACTCCACCGGGGAAGGTGCCAGAAAGGAGTTCTCCTGGTAGTTTTTACATTGCTCCGGTAGGCATCTGAAAGACACCACAAAAGTTGTTCTTCCTGCTTTCTGGGCTGAGATGGGGAATCGCTGAATTTTGGACTCGGCCGGTGACAAAATGTTCCAAACACACCCCATGCACAACTCCACCGGGGAAGGTGCCAGACAGGAGTTCTCTTGGTAGATTTTACACTGCCTTGGTAGGCATCTAAAAGACACCACAAAAGATGTTCTACCTGCTTTCTGGGCTGAGATGGGGAACCGCTGAATTTTGGACTCGGCCGGTGACAAAATGTTCCAAACACACCCCCTGCACAACTCCACCGGGGAAGGTGCCAGACAGGAGTTCTGTTGGTAGATTTTACACTACCTTGGTAGGCATCAAAAAGACACTACAAAAGTTGTTCTACCTGCTTTCTGGGCTGAGATGGGGAACAGCTGAATTTTGGAGTCGGCTGGTGGCAAAATGTTCCAAACACACCCCCTGCACAACTCCACCGGGGAAGGTGCCAGACAGGAGTTCTGTTGGTAGATTTTACACTACCTTGGTAGGCAGCTGAAAGGCACCACAAAAGTTGTTCTTCCTGCTTTCTGGGCTGAGATGGGGAACCGCTGAATTTTGGAGTCGGCTGGTGACAAAATGTTCCAAACACACCCCATGCACAACTCCACCGGGGAAGATGCCAGAAAGGAGTTCTCCTGGTAGTTTTTACATTGCTCCGGTAGGCATCTGAAAGACACCACAAAAGTTGTTCTACCTGCTTTCTGGGCTGAGATGGGGAACCGCTGAATTTTGGAGTCGGCTGGTGACAAAATGTTCCAAACACACCCCCTGCACAACTCCACCGGGGAAGGTGCCAGACAGGAGTTCTCTTGGTAGATTTTACACTGCCTTGGTAGGCATCTAAAAGACACCACAAAAGATGTTCTACCTGCTTTCTGGGCTGAGATGGGGAACCGCTGAATTTTGGAGTCGGCTGGTGACAAAATGTTCCAAACACACCCCCTGCACAACTCCACCGGGGAAGGTGCCAGAAAGGAGTTCCCCTGGTAGATTTTACACTACCTTGGTAGGCAGCTGAAAGGCACCACAAAAGTTGTTCTTCCTGCTTTCTGGGCTGAGATGGGGAAGAGCTGAATTTTGGACTCGGCCGGTGACAAAATGTTCCAAACACACCCCATGCACAACTCCACCGGGGAAGGTGCTAGACAGGAGTTCTGTTGGTAGATTTTACACTACCTTGGTAGGCATCAAAAAGACACTACAAAAGATGTTCTTCCTGCTTTCTGGGCTGAGATGGGGAACAGCTGAATTTTGGAGTCGGCTGGTGGCAAAATGTTCCAAACACACCCCATGCACAACTCCACCGGGGAAGGTGCCAGACAGGAATTCTCTTGATAGATTTTACATTGCTCTGGTAGGCACCTCAAAGACACCACAAAAGTTGTTCTACCTGCTTTCTGGGCTGAGATGGGGAACCGCTGAATTTTGGAGTCGGCTGGTGACAAAATGTTCCAAACACACCCCCTGCACAACTCCACCGGGGAAGGTGCCAGACAGGAGTTCTGTTGGTAGATTTTACACTACCTTGGTAGGCAGCTGAAAGGCACCACAAAAGTTGTTCTTCCTGCTTTCTGGGCTGAGATGGGGAACAGCTGAATTTTGGAGTCGGCTGGTGACAAAATGTTCCAAACACACCCCATGCACAACTCCACCGGGGAAGGTGCCAGACAGGAGTTCTGTTGGTAGATTTTACACTACCTTGGTAGGCATCTGAAAGACACTACAAAAGTTGTTCTTCCTGCTTTCTGGGCTGAGATGGGGAACAGCTGAATTTTGGACTCGGCCGGTGACAAAATGTTCCAAACACACCCCATGCACAACTCCACCACGGAAGGTGCCAGACAGGAGTTCTCTTGGTAGATTTTACACTACCTTGGTAGGCATCTAAAAGACACCACAAAAGATGTTCTACCTGCTTTCTGGGCTGAGATGGGGAACCGCTGAATTTTGGACTCGGCTGGTGGCAAAATGTTCCAAACACACCCCCTCCACAACTCCACCGGGGAAGGTGCCAGACAGGAGTTCTCCTGGTAGATTTTACACTACCTTGGTAGGCATCAAAAAGACACTACAAAAGTTGTTCTACCTGCTTTCTGGGCTGAGATGGGGAACAGCTGAATTTTGGAGTCGGCTGGTGGCAAAATGTTCCAAACACAACCCCTGCACAACTCCACCGGGGAAGGTGCCAGACAGGAGTTCTCCTGGTAGTTTTTACATTGCTCCGGTAGGCATCTGAAAGACACCACAAAAGTTGTTGTACCTGCTTTCTGGGCTGAGATGGGGAAGAGCTGAATTTTGGAGTCGGCTGGTGACAAAATGTTCCAAACACACCCCCTGCACAACTCCACCGGGGAAGGTGCCAGACAGGAGTTCTGTTGGTAGATTTTACATTACCTTGGTAGGCAGCTGAAAGGCACCACAAAAGTTGTTCTTCCTGCTTTCTGGGCTGAGATGGGGAACCGCTGAATTTTGGAGTCGGCTGGTGACAAAATGTTCCAAACACACCCCCTGCACAACTCCACCGGGGAAGGTGCCAGACAGGAGTTCTGTTGGTAGATTTTACACTACCTTGGTAGGCAGCTGAAAGGCACCACAAAAGTTGTTCTTCCTGCTTTCTGGGCTGAGATGGGGAACCGCTGAATTTTGGACTCGGCTTGTGGCAAAATGTTACAAACACACCCCATGCACAACTCCACCGGGGAAGGTGCCAGAATGGAGTTCTCCTGGTAGTTTTTACATTGCTCCGGTAGGCATCTGAAAGACACCACAAAAGTTGTACTACCTGCTTTCTGGGCTGAGATGGGGAACGGCTGAATTTTGGAGTCGGCTGGTGACAAAATGTTCCAAACACACCCCATGCACAACTCCACCGGGGAAGGTGCCAGAAAGGAGTTCTCCTGGTAGTTTTTACATTGCTCCGGTAGGCACCTCAAAGACACCACAAAAGTTGTTCTACCTGCTTTCTGGGCTGAGATGGGGAACCGCTGAATTTTGGACTCGGCTGGTGACAAAATGTTCCAAACACCACCCCATGCACAACTCCACCGGGGAAGGTGCCAGACAGGAGTTCTCTTGGTAGTTTTTACACTACCTTGGTAGGCACCTCAAAGACACCACAAATGTTGTTCTACCTGCTTTCTGGGCTGAGATGGGGAATCGCTGAATTTTGGACTCGGCCGGTGACAAAATGTTCCAAACACACCCCATGCACAACTCCACCGGGGAAGGTGCCAGACAGGAGTTCTGTTGGTAGATTTTACACTACCTTGGTAGGCAGCTGAAAGGCACCACAAAAGTTGTTCTTCCTGCTTTCTGGGCTGAGATGGGGAACAGCTGAATTTTGGAGTCGGCTGGTGGCAAAATGTTCCAAACACACCCCATGCACAACTCCACCGGGGAAGGTGCCAGACAGGAGTTCTCTTGATAGATTTTACATTGCTCTGGTAGGCACCTCAAAGACACCACAAAACTTGTTCTATCTGCTTTCTGGGCTGAGATGGGGAATCGCTGAATTTTGGACTCGGCCGGTGACAAAATGTTCCAAACACACCCCCTGCACAACTCCACCGGCGAAGGTGCCAGACAGGAGTTCTCTTAGTAGTTTTTACACTACCTTGGTAGGCATCAAAAAGACACCACAAAAGTTGTTCTACCTGCTTTCTGGGCTGAGATGGGGAACCGCTGAATTTTGGAGTCGGCTGGTGACAAAATGTTCCAAACACACCCCATGCACAACTCCACCACGGAAGGTGCCAGACAGGAGTTCTCTTGGTAGATTTTACACTACCTTGGTAGGCATCTAAAAGACACCACAAAAGATGTTCTACCTGCTTTCTGGGCTGAGATGGGGAACCGCTGAATTTTGGACTCGGCCGGTGACAAAATGTTCCAAACACACCCCCTGCACAACTCCACCGGGGAAGGTGCCAGACAGGAGTTCTCTTGCTAGATTTTACACTACCTTGGTAGGCATCAAAAAGACACTACAAAAGTTGTTCTACCTGCTTTCTGGGCTGAGATGGGGAACAGCTGAATTTTGGAGTCGGCTGGTGGCAAAATGTTCCAAACACACCCCATGCACAACTCCACCGGGGAAGGTGCCAGACAGGAGTTCTCTTGATAGATTGTACATTGCTCTGGTAGGCACCTCAAAGACACCACAAAAGTTGTTCTACCTGCTTTCTGGGCTGAGATGGGGAACCGCTGAATTTTGGACTCGGCCGGTGACAAAATGTTCCAAACACACCCCCTGCACAACTCCACCGGGGAAGGTGCCAGAAAGGAGTTCTCCTGGTAGTTTTTACATTGCTCCGGTAGGCATCTGAAAGACACCACAAAAGTTGTTCTACCTGCTTTCTGGGCTGAGATGGGGAATCGCTGAATTTTGGAGTCGGCTGGTGACAAAATGTTCCAAACACACCCCCTGCACAACTCCACCGGGGAAGGTGCCAGACAGGAGTTCTGTTGGTAGATTTTACACTACCTTGGTAGGCAGCTGAAAGGCACCACAAAAGTTGTTCTTCCTGCTTTCTGGGCTGAGATGGGGAACCGCTGAATTTTGGAGTCGGCTGGTGACAAAATGTTCCAAACACACCCCATGCACAACTCCACCGGGGAAGGTGCCAGACAGGAGTTCTGTTGGTAGATTTTACACTACCTTGGTAGGCAGCTGAAAGGCACCACAAAAGTTGTTCTTCCTGCTTTCTGGGCTGAGATGGGGAACCGCTGAATTTTGGACTCGGCTTGTGGCAAAATGTTACAAACACACCCCATGCACAACTCCACCGGGGAAGGTGCCAGAAAGGAGTTCTCCTGGTAGTTTTTACATTGCTCCGGTAGGCATCTGAAAGACACCACAAAAGTTGTTGTACCTGCTTTCTGGGCTGAGATGGGGAACCGCTGAATTTTGGAGTCGGCTGGTGACAAAATGTTCCAAACACACCCCATGCACAACTCCACCGGGGAAGGTGCCAGACAGGAGTTCTCTTGATAGATTTTACATTGCTCTGGTAGGCACCTCAAAGACACCACAAAACTTGTTCTACCTGCTTTCTGGGCTGAGATGGGGAATCGCTGAATTTTGGACTCGGCCGGTGACAAAATGTTCCAAACACACCCCATGCACAACTCCACCGGGGAAGGTGCCAGACAGGAGTTCTGTTGGTAGATTTTACACTACCTTGGTAGGCAGCTGAAAGGCACCACAAAAGTTGTTCTACCTGCTTTCTGGGCTGAGATGGGGAACCGCTGAATTTTGGAGTCGGCCGGTGACAAAATGTTCCAAACACACCCCCTGCACAACTCCACCACGGAAGGTTCCAGACAGGAGTTTTCTTGGTAGATTTTACACTACCTTGGTAGGCATCTAAAAGACACCACAAAAGATGTTCTACCTGCTTTCTGGGCTGAGATGGGGAACCGCTGAATTTTGGACTCGGCCGGTGACAAAATGTTCCAAACACACCCCCTGCACAACTCCACCGGGGAAGGTGCCAGACAGGAGTTCTGTTGGTAGATTTTACACTACCTTGGTAGGCATCAAAAAGACACTACAAAAGTTGTTCTACCTGCTTTCTGGGCTGAGATGGGGAACAGCTGAATTTTGGAGTCGGCTGGTGGCAAAATGTTCCAAACACACCCCCTGCACAACTCCACCGGGGAAGGTGCCAGACAGGAGTTCTCTTGATAGATTTTACATTGCTCTGGTAGGCACCTCAAAGACACCACAAAAGTTGTTGTACCTGCTTTCTGGGCTGAGATGGGGAACCGCTGAATTTTGGACTCGGCCGGTGACAAAATGTTCCAAACACACCCCATGCACAACTCCACCACGGAAGGTGCCAGACAGGAGTTCTCTTGGTAGATTTTACACTACCTTGGTAGGCATCTAAAAGACACCACAAAAGATGTTCTACCTGCTTTCTGGGCTGAGATGGGGAACCGCTGAATTTTGGACTCGGCCGGTGACAAAATGTTCCAAACACACCCCCTGCACAACTCCACCGGGGAAGGTGCCAGACAGGAGTTCTCCTGGTAGATTTTACACTACCTTGGTAGGCATCAAAAAGACACTACAAAAGTTGTTCTACCTGCTTTCTGGGCTGAGATGGGGAACAGCTGAATTTTGGAGTCGGCTGGTGGCAAAATGTTCCAAACACACCCCCTGCACAACTCCACCGGGGAAGGTGCCAGACAGGAGTTCTGTTGGTAGATTTTACACTACCTTGGTAGGCAGCTGAAAGGCACCACAAATGTTGTTCTTCCTGCTTTCTGGGCTGAGATGGGGAACCGCTGAATTTTGGAGTCGGCTGGTGACAAAATGTTCCAAACACACCCCCTGCACAACTCCACCGGGGAAGGTGCCAGACAGGAGTTCTGTTGGTAGATTTTACACTACCTTGGTAGGCAGCTGAAAGGCACCACAAAAGTTGTTCTTCCTGCTTTCTGGGCTGAGATGGGGAATCGCTGAATTTTGGACTCGGCTTGTGGCAAAATGTTACAAACACACCCCATGCACAACTCCACCGGGGAAGGTGCCAGAAAGGAGTTCTCCTGGTAGTTTTTACATTGCTCCGGTAGGCAGCTGAAAGACACCACAAAAGTTGTACTACCTGCTTTCTGGGCTGAGATGGGGAACGGCTGAATTTTGGAGTCGGCCGGTGACAAAATGTTCCAAACACACCCCATGCACAACTCCACCGGGGAAGGTGCCAGACAGGAGTTCTCTTAGTAGTTTTTACACTACCTTGGTAGGCATCTGAAAGACACCACAAAAGTTGTTCTACCTGCTTTCTGGGCTGAGATGGGGAACCGCTGAATTTTGGACTCGGTCGGTGAAAAATGTTCCAAACACACCCCCTGCACAACTCCACCACGGAAGGTGCCAGACAGGAGTTCTGTTGGTAGATTTTACACTACCTTGGTAGGCAGCTGAAAGGCACCACAAAAGTTGTTCTTCCTGCTTTCTGGGCTGAGATGGGGAACCGCTGAATTTTGGAGTCGGCTTGTGGCAAAATGTTCCAAACACACCCCATGCACAACTCCACCGGGGAAGGTGCCAGAAAGGAGTTCTCCTGGTAGTTTTTACATTGCTCCGGTAGGCATCTGAAAGACACCACAAAAGTTGTACTACCTGCTTTCTGGGCTGAGATGGGGAACGGCTGAATTTTGGAGTCGGCCGGTGACAAAATGTTCCAAACACACCCCATGCACAACTCCACCGGGGAAGGTGCCAGAAAGGAGTTCTCCTGGTAGTTTTTACATTGCTCCGGTAGGCATCTGAAAGACACCACAAAAGTTGTTGTACCTGCTTTCTGGGCTGAGATGGGGAACCGCTGAATTTTGGACTCGGCCGGTGACAAAATGTTCCAAAGACACCCCCTGCACAACTCCACCGGGGAAGGTGCCAGACAGGAGTTCTGTTGGTAGATTTTACACTACCTTGGTAGGCAGCTGAAAGGCACCACAAAAGTTGTTCTTCCTGCTTTCTGGGCTGAGATGGGGAACCGCTGAATTTTGGACTCGGCTTGTGGCAAAATGTTCCAAACACACCCCATGCACAACTCCACCGGGGAAGGTGCCAGAAAGGAGTTCTCCTGGTAGTTTTTACATTGCTCCGGTAGGCATCTGAAAGACACCACAAAAGTTGTACTACCTGCTTTCTGGGCTGAGATGGGGAACGGCTGAATTTTGGAGTCGGCCGGTGACAAAATGTTCCAAACACACCCCATGCACAACTCCACCGGGGAAGGTGCCAGAAAGGAGTTCTCCTGGTAGTTTTTACATTGCTCCGGTAGGCATCTGAAAGACACCACAAAAGTTGTTGTACCTGCTTTCTGGGCTGAGATGGGGAACCGCTGAATTTTGGACTCGGCCGGTGACAAAATGTTCCAAAGACACCCCCTGCACAACTCCACCGGGGAAGGTGCCAGACAGGAGTTCTGTTGGTAGATTTTACACTACCTTGGTAGGCAGCTGAAAGGCACCACAAAAGTTGTTCTTCCTGCTTTCTGGGCTGAGATGGGGAACCGCTGAATTTTGGACTCGGCTTGTGGCAAAATGTTACAAACACACCCCATGCACAACTCCACCGGGGAAGGTGCCAGAAAGGAGTTCTCCTGGTAGTTTTTACATTGCTCCGGTAGGCATCTGAAAGACACCACAAAAGTTGTACTACCTGCTTTCTGGGCTGAGATGGGGAACCGCTGAATTTTGGACTCGGCTGGTGACAAAATGTTCCAAACACACCCCATGCACAACTCCACCGGGGAAGGTGCCAGACAGGAGTTCTCCTGGTAGTTTTGACATTGCCCCGGTAGGCATCTGAAAGACACCACAAAAGTTGTTGTGCCTGCTTTCTGGGCTGAGATGGGGAACCGCCGATATTTGGAGTCGGCTGGTGACAAAATGTTCCAAACACACCCCATGCACAACTCCACCGGGGAAGGTGCCAGACAGGAGTTCTCTTGATAGATTTTACATTGCTCTGGTAGGCACCTCAAAGACACCACAAAAGTTGTTCTACCTGCTTTCTGGGCTGAGATGGGGAACCGCTGAATTTTGGACTCGGTCGGTGAAAAATGTTCCAAACACACCCCATGCACAACTCCACCACGGAAGGTGCCAGACAGGAGTTCTCTTGGTAGATTTTACACTACCTTGGTAGGCATCTAAAAGACACCACAAAAGATGTTCTACCTGCTTTCTGGGCTGAGATGGGGAACCGCTGAATTTTGGACTCGGCCGGTGACAAAATGTTCCAAACACACCCCCTGCACAACTCCACCGGGGAAGGTGCCAGACAGGAGTTCTCCTGGTAGATTTTACACTACCTTGGTAGGCATCAAAAAGACACTACAAAAGTTGTTCTACCTGCTTTCTGGGCTGAGATGGGGAACAGCTGAATTTTGGAGTCGGCTGGTGGCAAAATGTTCCAAACACACCCCCTGCACAACTCCACCGGGGAAGGTGCCAGACAGGAGTTCTGTTGGTAGATTTTACACTACCTTGGTAGGCAGCTGAAAGGCACCACAAATGTTGTTCTTCCTGCTTTCTGGGCTGAGATGGGGAACCGCTGAATTTTGGAGTCGGCTGGTGACAAAATGTTCCAAACACACCCCATGCACAACTCCACCGGGGAAGGTGCCAGACAGGAGTTCTGTTGGTAGATTTTACACTACCTTGGTAGGCAGCTGAAAGGCACCACAAAAGTTGTTCTTCCTGCTTTCTGGGCTGAGATGGGGAACCGCTGAATTTTGGACTCGGCTTGTGGCAAAATGTTACAAACACACCCCATGCACAACTCCACCGGGGAAGGTGCCAGAAAGGAGTTCTCCTGGTAGTTTTTACATTGCTCCGGTAGGCATCTGAAAGACACCACAAAAGTTGTACTACCTGCTTTCTGGGCTGAGATGGGGAACGGCTGAATTTTGGAGTCGGCTGGTGACAAAATGTTCCAAACACACCCCATGCACAACTCCACCGGGGAAGGTGCCAGAAAGGAGTTCTCCTGGTAGTTTTGACATTGCTCTGGTAGGCATCTGAAAGACACCACAAAAGTTGTTGTACCTGCTTTCTGGGCTGAGATGGGGAACCGCTGAATTTTGGAGTCGGCTGGTGACAAAATGTTCCAAACACACCCCATGCACAACTCCACCACGGAAGGTGCCAGACAGGAGTTCTCTTGATAGATTTTACATTGCTCTGGTAGGCACCTCAAAGACACCACAAAACTTGTTCTATCTGCTTTCTGGGCTGAGATGGGGAATCGCTGAATTTTGGAGTCGGCCGGTGACAAAATGTTCCAAACACACCCCATGCACAACTCCACCGGGGAAGGTGCCAGACAGGAGTTCTCTTAGTAGTTTTTACACTACCTTGGTAGGCATCTGAAAGACACCACAAAAGTTGTTCTACCTGCTTTCTGGGCTGAGATGGGGAACCGCTGAATTTTGGACTCGGTCGGTGAAAAATGTTCCAAACACACCCCATGCACAACTCCACCGGGGAAGGTGCCAGACAGGAGTTCTCTTAGTAGATTTTACACTACCTTGGTAGGCAGCTGAAAGGCACCACAAAAGTTGTTCTTCCTGCTTTCTGGGCTGAGATGGGGAACCGCTGAATTTTGGACTCGGCCGGTGACAAAATGTTCCAAACACACCCCCTGCACAACTCCACCGGGGAAGGTGCCAGACAGGAGTTCTCTTGGTAGATTTTACACTACCTTGGTAGGCATCAAAAAGACACTACAAAAGTTGTTCTACCTGCTTTCTGGGCTGAGATGGGGAATCGCTGAATTTTGGACTCGGCCGGTGACAAAATGTTCCAAAGACACCCCATGCACAACTCCACCGGGGAAGGTGCCAGACAGGAGTTCTGTTGGTAGATTTTACACTACCTTGGTAGGCAGCTGAAAGGCACCACAAAAGTTGTTCTTCCTGCTTTCTGGGCTGAGATGGGGAATCGCTGAATTTTGGACTCGGCTTGTGGCAAAATGTTACAAACACACCCCATGCACAACTCCACCGGGGAAGGTGCCAGAAAGGAGTTCTCCTGGTAGTTTTTACATTGCTCCGGTAGGCATCTGAAAGACACCACAAAAGTTGTACTACCTGCTTTCTGGGCTGAGATGGGGAACGGCTGAATTTTGGAGTCGGCTGGTGGCAAAATGTTCCAAACACACCCCATGCACAACTCCACCGGGGAAGGTGCCAGAAAGGAGTTCTCCTGGTAGTTTTGACAGTGCTCCGGTAGGCATCTGAAAGACACCACAAAAGTTGTTGTACCTGCTTTCTGGGCTGAGATGGGGAACCGCTGAATTTTGGACTCGGCCGGTGACAAAATGTTCCAAAGACACCCCCTGCACAACTCCACCGGGGAAGGTGCCAGACAGGAGTTCTGTTGGTAGATTTTACACTACCTTGGTAGGCAGCTGAAAGGCACCACAAAAGTTGTTCTTCCTGCTTTCTGGGCTGAGATGGGGAACCGCTGAATTTTGGACTCGGCTTGTGGCAAAATGTTACAAACACACCCCATGCACAACTCCACCGGGGAAGGTGCCAGACAGGAGTTCTCCTGGTAGTTTTTACATTGCTCCGGTAGGCATCTGAAAGACACCACAAAAGTTGTACTACCTGCTTTCTGGGCTGAGATGGGGAACCGCTGAATTTTGGAGTCGGCTGGTGACAAAATGTTCCAAACACACCCCATGCACAACTCCACCGGGGAAGGTGCCAGAAAGGAGTTCTCCTGGTAGTTTTGACATTGCTCCGGTAGGCATCTGAAAGACACCATAAAAGTTATTGTACCTGCTTTCTGGGCTGAGATGGGGAACCGCTGAATTTTGGAGTCGGCTGGTGACAAAATGTTCCAAACACACCCCCTGCACAACTCCACCGGGGAAGGTGCCAGACAGGAGTTCTCTTGGTAGATTTTACACTACCTTGGTAGGCATCTAAAAGACACCACAAAAGATGTTCTACCTGCTTTCTGGGCTGAGATGGGGAACCGCTGAATTTTGGACTCGGCCGGTGACAAAATGTTCCAAACACACCCCCTGCACAACTCCACCGGGGAAGGTGCCAGACAGGAGTTCTGCTGGTAGATTTTACACTACCTTGGTAGGCATCAAAAAGACACTACAAAAGTTGTTCTTCCTGCTTTCTGGGCTGAGATGGGGAACAGCTGAATTTTGGAGTCGGCTGGTGGCAAAATGTTCCAAACACACCCCCTGCACAACTCCACCGGGGAAGGTGCCAGACAGGAGTTCTGTTGGTAGATTTTACACTACCTTGGTAGGCATCTAAAAGACACCACAAAAGATGTTCTACCTGCTTTCTGGGCTGAGATGGGGAACCGCTGAATTTTGGATTCGGCTTGTGGCAAAATGTTCCAAACACACCCCCTGCACAAGTCCACCGGGGAAGGTGCCAGACAGGAGTTCTCTTGATAGATTTTACATTGCTCTGGTAGGCATCTGAAAGACACCACAAAAGTTGTACTACCTGCTTTCTGGGCTGAGATGGGGAACGGCTGAATTTTGGAGTCGGCTGGTGACAAAATGTTCCAAACACACCCCATGCACAACTCCACCGGGGAAGGTGCCAGAAAGGAGTTCTCCTGGTAGTTTTTACATTGCTCCGGTAGGCATCTGAAAGACACCACAAAAGTTGTTCTACCTGCTTTCTGGGCTGAGATGGGGAAGAGCTGAATTTTGGACTCGGCCGGTGACAAAATGTTCCAAACACACCCCCTGCACAACTCCACCGGGGAAGGTGCCAGACAGGAGTTCTGTTGGTAGATTTTACACTACCTTGGTAGGCAGCTGAAAGGCACCACAAAAGTTGTTCTACCTGCTTTCTGGGCTGAGATGGGGAACCGCTGAATTTTGGACTCGGCTGGTGACAAAATGTTCCAAACACACCCCCTGCACAACTCCACCGGGGAAGGTGCCAGACAGGAGTTCTGTTGGTAGATTTTACACTACCTTGGTAGGCAGCTGAAAGGCACCACAAAAGTTGTTCTTCCTGCTTTCTGGGCTGAGATGGGGAACCGCTGAATTTTGGAGTCGGCTTGTGGCAAAATGTTACAAACACACCCCATGCACAACTCCACCGGGGAAGGTGCCAGAAAGGAGTTCTCCTGGTAGTTTTTACATTGCTCCGGTAGGCATCTGAAAGACACCACAAAAGTTGTACTACCTGCTTTCTGGGCTGAGATGGGGAACCGCTGAATTTTGGAGTCGGCTGGTGACAATATGTTCCAAACACACCCCCTGCACAACTCCACCGGGGAAGGTGCCAGACAGGAGTTGTGTTGGTAGATTTTACACTACCTTGGTAGGCATCAAAAAGACACTACAAAAGTTGTTCTTCCTGCTTTCTGGGCTGAGATGGGGAACAGCTGAATTTTGGAGTCGGCTTGTGGCAAAATGTTACAAACACACCCCCTGCACAACTCCACCGGGGAAGGTGCCAGAAAGGAGTTCTGTTGGTAGATTTTACACTACCTTGGTAGGCAGCTGAAAGGCACCACAAAAGTTGTTCTTCCTGCTTTCTGGGCTGAGATGGGGAACGGCTGAATTTTGGAGTCGGCTTGTGGCAAAATGTTCCAAACACACCCCATGCACAACTCCACCGGGGAAGGTGCCAGACAGGAGTTCTGTTGGTAGTTTTTACATTGCTCCGGTAGGCATCTGAAAGACACCACAAATGTTGTTGTACCTGCTTTCTGGGCTGAGATGGGGAACCGCTGAATTTTGGAGTCGGCTGGTGACAAAATGTTCCAAACACACCCCATGCACAACTCCACCGGGGAAGGTGCCAGACAGGAGTTCTGTTGGTAGATTTTACACTACCTTGGTAGGCATCAAAAAGACACTACAAAAGTTGTTCTTCCTGCTTTCTGGGCTGAGATGGGGAACAGCTGAATTTTGGAGTCGGCTGGTGGCAAAATGTTCCAAACACAGCCCCTGCACAACTCCACCGGGGAAGGTGCCAGACAGGAGTTCTGCTGGTAGATTTTACACTACCTTGGTAGGCAGCTGAAAGGCACCACAAATGTTGTTCTTCCTGCTTTCTGGGCTGAGATGGGGAACCGCTGAATTTTGGAGTCGGCTGGTGACAAAATGTTCCAAACACACCCCCTGCACAACTCCACCGGGGAAGGTGCCAGACAGGAGTTCTGTTGGTAGATTTTACACTACCTTGGTAGGCAGCTGAAAGGCACCACAAAAGTTGTTCTTCCTGCTTTCTGGGCTGAGATGGGGAACCGCTGAATTTTGGACTCGGCTTGTGGCAAAATGTTCCAAACACACCCCATGCACAACTCCACCGGGGAAGGTGCCAGAAAGGAGTTCTCCTGGTAGTTTTGGCATTGCTCTGGTAGGCATCTGAAAGACACCACAAAAGTTGTACTACCTGCTTTCTGGGCTGAGATGGGGAACCGCTGAATTTTGGAGTCGGCTGGTGACAAAATGTTCCAAACACACCCCATGCACAACTCCACCAAGGAAGGTGCCAGACAGGAGTTCTCTTGATATATTTTACATTGCTCTGGTAGGCACCTCAAAGACACCACAAAACTTGTTCTACCTGCTTTCTGGGCTGAGATGGGGAACCGCTGAATTTTGGACTCGGTCGGTGAAAAATGTTCCAAACACACCCCATGCACAACTCCACCGGGGAAGGTGCCAGACAGGAGTTCTGTTGGTAGTTTTGACATTGCTCCGGTAGGCATCTGAAAGACACCACAAAAGTTGTTGTACCTGCTTTCTGGGCTGAGATGGGGAACCGCTGAATTTTGGACTCGGCTTGTGGCAAAATGTTCCAAACACACCCCATGCACAACTCCACCGGGGAAGGTGCCAGACAGGAGTTCTGTTGGTAGATTTTACACTACCTTGGTAGGCATCAAAAAGACACTACAAAAGTTGTTCTTCCTGCTTTCTGGGCTGAGATGGGGAACAGCTGAATTTTGGAGTCGGCTGGTGGCAAAATGTTCCAAACACACCCCCTGCACAACTCCACCGGGGAAGGTGCCAGACAGGAGTTCTGTTGGTAGATTTTACACTACCTTGGTAGGCAGCTGAAAGGCACCACAAAAGTTGTTCTTCCTGCTTTCTGGGCTGAGATGGGGAATCGCTGAATTTTGGACTCGGCCGGTGACAAAATGCTCCAAACACACCCCATGCACAACTCCACCGGGGAAGGTGCCAGACAGGAGTTCTCTTGGTAGATTTTACACTACCTTGGTAGGCATCTAAAAGACACCACAAAAGTTGTTCTTCCTGCTTTCTGGGCTGAGATGGGGAACCGCTGAATTTTGGACTCGGCCGGTGACAAAATGTTCCAAACACACCCCCTGCACAACTCCACCGGGGAAGGTGCCAGACAGGAGTTCTGTTGGTAGATTTTACACTACCTTGGTAGGCAGCTGAAAGGCACCACAAAAGTTGTTCTTCCTGCTTTCTGGGCTGAGATGGGGAACCGCTGAATTTTGGACTCGGCTTGTGGCAAAATGTTACAAACACACCCCATGCACAACTCCACCGGGGAAGGTGCCAGAAAGGAGTTCTCCTGGTAGTTTTTACATTGCTCCGGTAGGCATCTGAAAGACACCACAAAAGTTGTTCTTCCTGCTTTCTGGGCTGAGATGGGGAATCGCTGAATTTTGGACTCGGCCGGTGACAAAATGTTCCAAACACACCCCATGCACAACTCCACCGGGGAAGGTGCCAGACAGGAGTTCTGTTGGTAGATTTTACGCTACCTTGGTAGGCATCAAAAAGACACTACAAAAGTTGTTCTTCCTGCTTTCTGGGCTGAGATGGGGAACAGCTGAATTTTGGAGTCGGCTGGTGGCAAAATGTTCCAAACACACCCCCTGCACAACTCCACCGGGGAAGGTGCCAGACAGGAGTTCTGTTGGTAGATTTTACACTACCTTGGTAGGCAGCTGAAAGGCACCACAAAAGTTGTTCTTCCTGCTTTCTGGGCTGAGATGGGGAACCGCTGAATTTTGGAGTCGGCTGGTGACAAAATGTTCCAAAGACACCCCCTGCACAACTCCACCGGGGAAGGTGCCAGACAGGAGTTCTGTTGGTAGATTTTACACTACCTTGGTAGGCAGCTGAAAGGCACCACAAAAGTTGTTCTTCCTGCTTTCTGGGCTGAGATGGGGAACAGCTGAATTTTGGACTCGGCCGGTGACAAAATGTTCCAAACACACCCCATGCACAACTCCACCGCGGAAGGTGCCAGACAGGAGTTCTCTTGGTAGATTTTACACTACCTTGGTAGGCATCTAAAAGACACCACAAAAGTTGTTCTTCCTGCTTTCTGGGCTGAGATGGGGAACCGCTGAATTTTGGACTCGGCCGGTGACAAAATGTTCCAAACACACCCCCTGCACAACTCCACCGGGGAAGGTGCCAGACAGGAGTTCTGTTGGTAGATTTTACACTACCTTGGTAGGCAGCTGAAAGGCACCACAAAAGTTGTTCTTCCTGCTTTCTGGGCTGAGATGGGGAACCGCTGAATTTTGGACTCGGCTTGTGGCAAAATGTTACAAACACACCCCATGCACAACTCCACCGGGGAAGGTGCCAGAAAGGAGTTTCTCCTGGTAGTTTTTACATTGCTCCGGTAGGCATCTGAAAGACACCACAAAAGTTGTTCTTCCTGCTTTCTGGGCTGAGATGGGGAATCGCTGAATTTTGGACTCGGCCGGTGACAAAATGTTCCAAACACACCCCATGCACAACTCCACCGGGGAAGGTGCCAGACAGGAGTTCTGTTGGTAGATTTTACGCTACCTTGGTAGGCATCAAAAAGACACTACAAAAGTTGTTCTTCCTGCTTTCTGGGCTGAGATGGGGAACAGCTGAATTTTGGAGTCGGCTGGTGGCAAAATGTTCCAAACACACCCCCTGCACAACTCCACCGGGGAAGGTGCCAGACAGGAGTTCTGTTGGTAGATTTTACACTACCTTGGTAGGCAGCTGAAAGGCACCACAAAAGTTGTTCTTCCTGCTTTCTGGGCTGAGATGGGGAACCGCTGAATTTTGGAGTCGGCTGGTGACAAAATGTTCCAAAGACACCCCCTGCACAACTCCACGGGGAAGGTGCCAGACAGGAGTTCTGTTGGTAGATTTTACACTACCTTGGTAGGCAGCTGAAAGGCACCACAAAAGTTGTTCTTCCTGCTTTCTGGGCTGAGATGGGGAACCGCTGAATTTTGGAGTCGGCTTGTGGCAAAATGTTCCAAACACACCCCCTGCACAACTCCACCGGGGAAGGTGCCAGAAAGGAGTTCTGTTGGTAGATTTTACATTGCTCCGGTAGGCATCTGAAAGACACCACAAAAGTTGTACTACCTGCTTTCTGGGCTGAGATGGGGAACCGCTGAATTTTGGAGTCGGCTGGTGACAAAATGTTCCAAACACACCCCATGCACAACTCCACCGGGGAAGGTGCCAGAAAGGAGTTCTCCTGGTAGTTTTTACATTGCTCCGGTAGGCATCAAAAAGACACCACAAAAGTTGTACTACCTGCTTTCTGGGCTGAGATGGGGAACCGCTGAATTTTGGAGTCGGCTGGTGACAAAATGTTCCAAACACACCCCCTGCACAACTCCACCGGGGAAGGTGCCAGACAGGAGTTCTCTTAGTAGTTTTTACACTACCTTGGTAGGCATCAAAAAGACACCACAAAAGTTGTTCTACCTGCTTTCTGGGCTGAGATGGGGAACCGCTGAATTTTGGACTCGGCCGGTGACAAAATGTTCCAAACACACCCCATGCACAACTCCACCACGGAAGGTGCCAGACAGGAGTTCTCTTGGTAGATTTTACACTACCTTGGTAGGCATCTAAAAGACACCACAAAAGATGTTCTACCTGCTTTCTGGGCTGAGATGGGGAACCGCTGAATTTTGGACTCGGCCGGTGACAAAATGTTCCAAACACACCCCCTGCACAACTCCACCGGGGAAGGTGCCACACAGGAGTTCTGTTGGTAGATTTTACACTACCTTGGTAGGCAGCTGAAAGGCACCACAAAAGTTGTTCTTCCTGCTTTCTGGGCTGAGATGGGGAACCGCTGAATTTTGGAGTCGGCTGGTGGCAAAATGTTACAAACACACCCCATGCACAGCTCCACCGGGGAAGGTGCCAGAAAGGAGTTCTCCTGGTAGTTTTTACATTGCTCCGGTAGGCATCAAAAAGACACCACAAAAGTTGTACTACCTGCTTTCTGGGCTGAGATGGGGAACCGCTGAATTTTGGAGTCGGCTGGTGACAATATGTTCCAAACACACCCCCTGCACAACTCCACCGGGGAAGGTGCCAGACAGGAGTTCTCTTGGTAGATTTTACACTACCTTGGTAGGCAGCTGAAAGGCACCACAAAAGTTGTTCTTCCTGCTTTCTGGGCTGAGATGGGGAACGGCTGAATTTTGGAGTCGGCTAGTGGCAAAATGTTACAAACACACCCCATGCACAACTCCACCGGGGAAGGTGCCAGAAAGGAGTTCTCCTGGTAGTTTTTACATTGCTCCGGTAGGCATCTGAAAGACACCACAAAAGTTGTTCTTCCTGCTTTCTGGGCTGAGATGGGGAATCGCTGAATTTTGGACTCGGCCGGTGACAAAATGTTCCAAACACACCCCATGCACAACTCCACCGGGGAAGATGCCAGAAAGGAGTTCTCCTGGTAGATTTTACACTACCTTGGTAGGCAGCTGAAAGGCACCACAAAAGTTGTTCTACCTGCTTTCTGGGCTGAGATGGGGAACCGCTGAATTTTGGACTCGGCCGGTGACAAAATGTTCCAAACACACCCCATGCACAACTCCACCACGGAAGGTGCCAGACAGGAGTTCTCTTTGTAGATTTTACACTACCTTGGTAGGCATCTAAAAGACACCACAAAAGATGTTCTACCTGCTTTCTGGGCTGAGATGGGGAACCGCTGAATTTTGGAGTCGGCCGGTGACAAAATGTTCCAAACACACCCCATGCACAACTCCACCGGGGAAGGTGCCAGACAGGAGTTCTTTTGGTAGATTTTACACTACCTTGGTAGGCATCAAAAAGACACTACAAAAGTTGTTCTTCCTGCTTTCTGGGCTGAGATGGGGAACATCTGAATTTTGGAGTCGGCTGGTGGCAAAATGTTCCAAACACACCCCATGCACAACTCCACCGGGGAAGGTGCCAGACAGGAGTTCTGTTGGTAGATTTTACACTACCTTGGTAGGCAGCTGAAAGGCACCACAAAAGTTGTTCTTCCTGCTTTCTGGGCTGAGATGGGGAACCGCTGAATTTTGGAGTCGGCTGGTGACAAAATGTTCCAAACACACCCCCTGCACAACTCCACCGGGGAAGGTGCCAGACAGGAGTTCTCTTGATAGATTTTACATTACTCTGGTAGGCACCTCAAAGACACCACAAAACTTGTTCTATCTGCTTTCTGGGCTGAGATGGGGAATCGCTGAATTTTGGACTCGGCCGGTGACAAAATGTTCCAAACACACCCCATGCACAACTCCACCGGGGAAGGTGCCAGACAGGAGTTCTCTTAGTAGTTTTTACACTACCTTGGTAGGCATCTGAAAGACACCACAAAAGTTGTTCTACCTGCTTTCTGGGCTGAGATGGGGAACCGCTGAATTTTGGACTCGGTCGGTGAAAAATGTTCCAAACACACCCCATGCACAACTCCACCACGGAAGGTGCCAGACAGGAGTTCTGTTGGTAGATTTTACACTACCTTGGTAGGCATCTGAAAGACACTACAAAAGTTGTTCTACCTGCTTTCTGGGCTGAGATGGGGGAAGAGCTGAATTTTGGAGTCGGCTGGTGACAAAATGTTCCAAACACACCCCCTGCACAACTCCACCGGGGAAGGTGCCAGACAGGAGTTCTGTTGGTAGATTTTACACTACCTTGGTAGGCAGCTGAAAGGCACCACAAAAGTTGTTCTTCCTGCTTTCTGGGCTGAGATGGGGAACCGCTGAATTTTGGAGTCGGCTTGTGGCAAAATGTTACAAACACACCCCATGCACAACTCCACCGGGGAAGGTGCCAGAAAGGAGTTCTCCTGGTAGTTTTTACATTGCTCCGGTAGGCATCTGAAAGACACCACAAAAGTTGTTGTACCTGCTTTCTGGGCTGAGATGGGGAACCGCTGAATTTTGGAGTCGGCTGGTGACAAAATGTTCCAAACACACCCCCTGCACAACTCCACCGGGGAAGGTGCCAGACAGGAGTTCTGTTGGTAGATTTTACACTACCTTGGTAGGCAGCTGAAAGGCACCACAAAAGTTGTTCTTCCTGCTTTCTGGGCTGAGATGGGGAACCGCTGAATTTTGGACTCGGCCGGTGACAAAATGTTCCAAACACACCCCCTGCACAACTCCACCGGGGAAGGTGCCACACAGGAGTTCTGTTGGTAGATTTTACACTACCTTGGTAGGCAGCTGAAAGGCACCACAAAAGTTGTTCTTCCTGCTTTCTGGGCTGAGATGGGGAACCGCTGAATTTTGGAGTCGGCTGGTGGCAAAATGTTACAAACACACCCCATGCACAGCTCCACCAGGGAAGGTGCCAGAAAGGAGTTCTCTTGATAGATTTTACATTGCTCCGGTAGGCATCAAAAAGACACCACAAAAGTTGTACTACCTGCTTTCTGGGCTGAGATGGGGAACCGCTGAATTTTGGAGTCGGCTGGTGACAATATGTTCCAAACACACCCCCTGCACAACTCCACCGGGGAAGGTGCCAGACAGGAGTTCTCTTGGTAGATTTTACACTACCTTGGTAGGCAGCTGAAAGGCACCACAAAAGTTGTTCTTCCTGCTTTCTGGGCTGAGATGGGGAACGGCTGAATTTTGGAGTCGGCTAGTGGCAAAATGTTACAAACACACCCCATGCACAACTCCACCGGGGAAGGTGCCAGAAAGGAGTTCTCCTGGTAGTTTTTACATTGCTCCGGTAGGCATCTGAAAGACACCACAAAAGTTGTTCTTCCTGCTTTCTGGGCTGAGATGGGGAATCGCTGAATTTTGGACTCGGCCGGTGACAAAATGTTCCAAACACACCCCATGCACAACTCCACCGGGGAAGGTGCCAGAAAGGAGTTCTCCTGGTAGATTTTACACTACCTTGGTAGGCAGCTGAAAGGCACCACAAAAGTTGTTCTACCTGCTTTCTGGGCTGAGATGGGGAACCGCTGAATTTTGGACTCGGCCGGTGACAAAATGTTCCAAACACACCCCATGCACAACTCCACCACGGAAGGTGCCAGACAGGAGTTCTCTTTGTAGATTTTACACTACCTTGGTAGGCATCTAAAAGACACCACAAAAGATGTTCTACCTGCTTTCTGGGCTGAGATGGGGAACCGCTGAATTTTGGAGTCGGCCGGTGACAAAATGTTCCAAACACACCCCATGCACAACTCCACCGGGGAAGGTGCCAGACAGGAGTTCTGTTGGTAGATTTTACACTACCTTGGTAGGCATCAAAAAGACACTACAAAAGTTGTTCTTCCTGCTTTCTGGGCTGAGATGGGGAACATCTGAATTTTGGAGTCGGCTGGTGGCAAAATGTTCCAAACACACCCCATGCACAACTCCACCGGGGAAGGTGCCAGACAGGAGTTCTGTTGGTAGATTTTACACTACCTTGGTAGGCAGCTGAAAGGCACCACAAAAGTTGTTCTTCCTGCTTTCTGGGCTGAGATGGGGAACCGCTGAATTTTGGAGTCGGCTGGTGACAAAATGTTCCAAACACACCCCCTGCACAACTCCACCGGGGAAGGTGCCAGACAGGAGTTCTCTTGATAGATTTTACATTACTCTGGTAGGCACCTCAAAGACACCACAAAACTTGTTCTATCTGCTTTCTGGGCTGAGATGGGGAATCGCTGAATTTTGGACTCGGCCGGTGACAAAATGTTCCAAACACACCCCATGCACAACTCCACCGGGGAAGGTGCCAGACAGGAGTTCTCTTAGTAGTTTTTACACTACCTTGGTAGGCATCTGAAAGACACCACAAAAGTTGTTCTACCTGCTTTCTGGGCTGAGATGGGGAACCGCTGAATTTTGGACTCGGTCGGTGAAAAATGTTCCAAACACACCCCATGCACAACTCCACCACGGAAGGTGCCAGACAGGAGTTCTGTTGGTAGATTTTACACTACCTTGGTAGGCATCTGAAAGACACTACAAAAGTTGTTCTACCTGCTTTCTGGGCTGAGATGGGGAAGAGCTGAATTTTGGAGTCGGCTGGTGACAAAATGTTCCAAACACACCCCCTGCACAACTCCACCGGGGAAGGTGCCAGACAGGAGTTCTGTTGGTAGATTTTACACTACCTTGGTAGGCAGCTGAAAGGCACCACAAAAGTTGTTCTTCCTGCTTTCTGGGCTGAGATGGGGAACCGCTGAATTTTGGAGTCGGCTTGTGGCAAAATGTTACAAACACACCCCATGCACAACTCCACCGGGGAAGGTGCCAGAAAGGAGTTCTCCTGGTAGTTTTTACATTGCTCCGGTAGGCATCTGAAAGACACCACAAAAGTTGTTGTACCTGCTTTCTGGGCTGAGATGGGGAACCGCTGAATTTTGGAGTCGGCTGGTGACAAAATGTTCCAAACACACCCCCTGCACAACTCCACCGGGGAAGGTGCCAGACAGGAGTTCTGTTGGTAGATTTTACACTACCTTGGTAGGCAGCTGAAAGGCACCACAAAAGTTGTTCTTCCTGCTTTCTGGGCTGAGATGGGGAACCGCTGAATTTTGGAGTCGGCTGGTGACAAAATGTTCCAAACACACCCCATGCACAACTCCACCGGGGAAGGTGCCAGAAAGGAGTTCTCCTGGTAGTTTTGACATTGCTCCGGTAGGCATCTGAAAGACACCACAAAAGTTGTTCTATCTGCTTTCTGGGCTGAGATGGGGAATCGCTGAATTTTGGACTCGGCCGGTGACAAAATGTTCCAAACACACCCCATGCACAACTCCACCGGGGAAGGTGCCAGACAGGAGTTCTCTTAGTAGTCTTTACACTACCTTGGTAGGCATCTAAAAGACACCACAAAAGATGTTCTACCTGCTTTCTGGGCTGAGATGGGGAACCGCTGAATTTTGGACTCGGCCGGTGACAAAATGTTCCAAACACACCCCATGCACAACTCCACCGGGGAAGGTGCCAGACAGGAGTTCTCTTGGTAGATTTTACACTACCTTGGTAGGCAGCTGAAAGGCACCACAAAAGTTGTTCTTCCTGCTTTCTGGGCTGAGATGGGGAACCGCTGAATTTTGGACTCGGCTTGTGGCAAAATGTTACAAACACACCCCATGCACAGCTCCACCGGGGAAGGTGCCAGAAAGGAGTTCTCCTGGTAGTTTTTACATTGCTCCGGTAGGCATCAAAAAGACACCACAAAAGTTGTACTACCTGCTTTCTGGGCTGAGATGGGGAACCGCTGAATTTTGGAGTCGGCTGGTGACAATATGTTCCAAACACACCCCCTGCACAACTCCACCGGGGAAGGTGCCAGACAGGAGTTCTCTTGGTAGATTTTACACTACCTTGGTAGGCAGCTGAAAGGCACCACAAAAGTTGTTCTTCCTGCTTTCTGGGCTGAGATGGGGAACGGCTGAATTTTGGAGTCGGCTAGTGGCAAAATGTTACAAACACACCCCATGCACAAGTCCACCGGGGAAGGTGCCAGAAAGGAGTTCTCCTGGTAGTTTTTACATTGCTCCGGTAGGCATCTGAAAGACACCACAAAAGTTGTTCTACCTGCTTTCTGGGCTGAGATGGGGAACCGCTGAATTTTGGACTCGGCCGGTGACAAAATGTTCCAAACACACCCCCTGCACAACTCCACCGGGGAAGGTGCCAGACAGGAGTTCTGTTGGTAGATTTTACACTACCTTGGTAGGCAGCTGAAAGGCACCACAAAAGTTGTTCTTCCTGCTTTCTGGGCTGAGATGGGGAACCGCTGAATTTTGGACTCGGCTTGTGGCAAAATGTTACAAACACACCCCATGCACAGCTCCACCGGGGAAGGTGCCAGAAAGGAGTTCTCCTGGTAGTTTTTACATTGCTCCGGTAGGCATCAAAAAGACACCACAAAAGTTGTACTACCTGCTTTCTGGGCTGAGATGGGGAACCGCTGAATTTTGGAGTCGGCTGGTGACAATATGTTCCAAACACACCCCCTGCACAACTCCACCGGGGAAGGTGCCAGACAGGAGTTCTCTTGGTAGATTTTACACTACCTTGGTAGGCAGCTGAAAGGCACCACAAAAGTTGTTCTTCCTGCTTTCTGGGCTGAGATGGGGAACGGCTGAATTTTGGACTCGGCCGGTGACAAAATGTTCCAAACACACCCCCTGCACAACTCCACCGGGGAAGGTGCCAGACAGGAGTTCTGTTGGTAGATTTTACACTACCTTGGTAGGCAGCTGAAAGGCACCACAAAAGTTGTTCTTCCTGCTTTCTGGGCTGAGATGGGGAACCGCTGAATTTTGGACTCGGCTTGTGGCAAAATGTTACAAACACACCCCATGCACAGCTCCACCGGGGAAGGTGCCAGAAAGGAGTTCTCCTGGTAGTTTTTACATTGCTCCGGTAGGCATCAAAAAGACACCACAAAAGTTGTACTACCTGCTTTCTGGGCTGAGATGGGGAACCGCTGAATTTTGGAGTCGGCTGGTGACAATATGTTCCAAACACACCCCCTGCACAACTCCACCGGGGAAGGTGCCAGACAGGAGTTCTCTTGGTAGATTTTACACTACCTTGGTAGGCAGCTGAAAGGCACCACAAAAGTTGTTCTTCCTGCTTTCTGGGCTGAGATGGGGAACCGCTGAATTTTGGAGTCGGCTAGTGGCAAAATGTTACAAACACACCCCATGCACAACTCCACCGGGGAAGGTGCCAGAAAGGAGTTCTCCTGGTAGTTTTTACATTGCTCCGGTAAGCATCTGAAAGACACCACAAAAGTTGTTCTTCCTGCTTTCTGGGCTGAGATGGGGAACCTCTGAATTTTGGAGTCGGCCGGTGACAAAATGTTCCAAACACACCCCATGCACAACTCCACCGGGGAAGGTGCCAGACAGGAGTTCTGTTGGTAGATTTTACACTACCTTGGTAGGCATCAAAAAGACACTACAAAAGTTGTTCTTCCTGCTTTCTGGGCTGAGATGGGGAACAGCTGAATTTTGGAGTCGGCTGGTGGCAAAATGTTCCAAACACACCCCCTGCACAACTCCACCGGGGAAGGTGCCAGACAGGAGTTCTGTTGGTAGATTTTACACTACCTTGGTAGGCATCTAAAAGACACCACAAAAGATGTTCTACCTGCTTTCTGGGCTGAGATGGGGAACCGCTGAATTTTGGATTCGGCTTGTGGCAAAATGTTCCAAACACACCCCCTGCACAACTCCACCGGGGAAGGTGCCAGACAGGAGTTCTCCTGGTAGTTTTTACATTGCTCCGGTAGGCACCTCAAAGACACCACAAAAGTTGTTCTACCTGCTTTCTGGGCTGAGATGGGGAACCGCTGAATTTTGGAGTCGGCTGGTGACAAAATGTTCCAAACACACCCCCTGCACAAGTCCACCGGGGAAGGTGCCAGAAAGGAGTTCTCCTGGTAGTTTTTACATTGCTCCGGTAGGCATCTGAAAGACACCACAAAAGTTGTTCTACCTGCTTTCTGGGCTGAGATGGGGAAGAGCTGAATTTTGGACTCGGCCGGTGACAAAATGTTCCAAACACACCCCCTGCACAACTCCACCGGGGAAGGTGCCAGACAGGAGTTCTGTTGGTAGATTTTACACTACCTTGGTAGGCAGCTGAAAGGCACCACAAAAGTTGTTCTTCCTGCTTTCTGGGCTGAGATGGGGAACCGCTGAATTTTGGAGTCGGCTTGTGGCAAAATGTTACAAACACACCCCATGCACAGCTCCACCGGGGAAGGTGCCAGAAAGGAGTTCTCCTGGTAGTTTTTACATTGCTCCGGTAGGCATCAAAAAGACACCACAAAAGTTGTACTACCTGCTTTCTGGGCTGAGATGGGGAACCGCTGAATTTTGGAGTCGGCTGGTGACAATATGTTCCAAACACACCCCCTGCACAACTCCACCGGGGAAGGTGCCAGAAAGGAGTTCTCCTGGTAGTTTTTACATTGCTCCGGTAGGCATCTGAAAGACACCACAAAAGTTGTTCTACCTGCTTTCTGGGCTGAGATGGGGAACCGCTGAATTTTGGAGTCGGCTGGTGACAAAATGTTCCAAACACACCCCCTGCACAACTCCACCACGGAAGGTGCCAGACAGGAGTTCTCTTGGTAGATTTTACACTACCTTGGTAGGCAGCTGAAAGGCACCACAAAAGTTGCTCTTCCTGCTTTCTGGGCTGAGATGGGGAACAGCTGAATTTTGGAGTCGGCTGGTGGCAAAATGTTCCAAACACACCCCATGCACAACTCCACCGGGGAAGGTGCCAGAAAGGAGTTCTCCTGGTAGTTTTTACATTGCTCCGGTAGGCATCTGAAAGACACCACAAAAGTTGTTGTACCTGCTTTCTGGGCTGAGATGGGGAACCGCTGAATTTTGGACTCGGCTTGTGGCAAAATGTTCCAAACACACCCCATGCACAACTCCACCGGGGAAGGTGCCAGACAGGAGTTCTCCTGGTAGTTTTGACATTGCTCCGGTAGGCATCTGAAAGACACCACAAAAGTTGTTGTACCTGCTTTCTGGGCTGAGATGGGGAACCGCTGAATTTTGGAGTCGGCCGGTGACAAAATGTTCCAAACACACCCCCTGCACAACTCCACCGGGGAAGGTGCCAGACAGGAGTTCTGTTGGTAGATTTTACACTACCTTGGTAGGCATCAAAAAGACACTACAAAAGTTGTTCTTCCTGCTTTCTGGTCTGAGATGGGGAACAGCTGAATTTTGGAGTCGGCTGGTGGCAAAATGTTGCAAACACACCCCATGCACAACTCCACCGGGGAAGGTGCCAGACAGGAGTTCTCTTAGTAGTTTTTACACTACCTTGGTAGGCACCTCAAAGACACCACAAAACTTGTTCTATCTGCTTTCTGGGCTGAGATGGGGAATCGCTGAATTTTGGACTCGGCCGGTGACAAAATGTTCCAAACACACCCCATGCACAACTCCACCGGGGAAGGTGCCAGAAAGGAGTTCTCCTGGTAGTTTTTACATTGCTCCGGTAGGCATCAAAAAGACACCACAAAAGTTGTACTACCTGCTTTCTGGGCTGAGATGGGGAACCGCTGAATTTTGGAGTCGGCTGGTGACAAAATGTTCCAAACACACCCCCTGCACAACTCCACCGGGGAAGGTGCCAGACAGGAGTTCTCTTAGTAGTTTTTACACTACCTTGGTAGGCATCAAAAAGACACCACAAAAGTTGTTCTACCTGCTTTCTGGGCTGAGATGGGGAACCGCTGAATTTTGGACTCGGCCGGTGACAAAATGTTCCAAACACACCCCATGCACAACTCCACCACGGAAGGTGCCAGACAGGAGTTCTCTTGGTAGATTTTACACTACCTTGGTAGGCATCTAAAAGACACCACGAAAGATGTTCTACCTGCTTTCTGGGCTGAGATGGGGAACCGCTGAATTTTGGACTCGGCCGGTGACAAAATGTTCCAAACACACCCCATGCACAACTCCACCGGGGGAAGGTGCCAGACAGGAGTTCTGTTGGTAGATTTTACACTACCTTGGTAGGCATCTGAAAGACACCACAAAAGTTGTTCTACCTGCTTTCTGGGCTGAGATGGGGAACCGCTGAATTTTGGACTCGGCCGGGTGACAAAATGTTCCAAACACACCCCATGCACAACTCCACCACGGAAGGTGCCAGACAGGAGTTCTCTTGGTAGATTTTACACTACCTTGGTAGGCATCTAAAAGACACCACAAAAGATGTTCTACCTGCTTTCTGGGCTGAGATGGGGAACCGCTGAATTTTGGACTCGGCCGGTGACAAAATGTTTCAAACACACCCCATGCACAACTCCACCGGGGGAGGTGCCAGACAGGAGTTCTGTTGGTAGATTTTACACTACCTTGGTAGGCATCAAAAAGACACTACAAAAGTTGTTCTACCTGCTTTCTGGGCTGAGATGGGGAACAGCTGAATTTTGGAGTCGGCTGGTGGCAAAATGTTCCAAACACACCCCATGCACAACTCCACCGGGGAAGGTGCCAGAAAGGAGTTCTCTTGATAGATTTTACATTGCTCTGGTAGGCACCTCAAAGACACCACAAAAGTTGTTCTACCTGCTTTCTGGGCTGAGATGGGGAATCGCTGAATTTTGGACTCGGCCGGTGACAAAATGTTCCAAACACACCCCCTGCACAACTCCACCGGGGAAGGTGCCAGACAGGAGTTCTGTTGGTAGTTTTTACACTACCTTGGTAGGCATCTGAAAGACACCACAAAAGTTGTTCTACCTGCTTTCTGGGCTGAGATGGGGAACCGCTGAATTTTGGACTCGGCCGGTGACAAAATGTTCCAAACACACCCCATGCACAACTCCACCACGGAAGGTGCCAGACAGGAGTTCTCTTGGTAGATTTTACACTACCTTGGTAGGCATCTAAAAGACACCACAAAAGATGTTCTACCTGCTTTCTGGGCTGAGATGGGGAACCGCTGAATTTTGGACTCGGCCGGTGACAAAATGTTACAAACACACCCCATGCACAACTCCACCGGGGAAGGTGCCAGACAGGAGTTCTCTTAGTAGTTTTTACACTACCTTGGTAGGCATCAAAAAGACACCACAAAAGTTGTTCTACCTGCTTTCTGGGCTGAGATGGGGAACCGCTGAATTTTGGACTCGGCCGGTGACAAAATGTTCCAAACACACCCCATGCACAACTCCACCACGGAAGGTGCCAGACAGGAGTTCTCTTGGTAGATTTTACACTACCTTGGTAGGCATCTAAAAGACACCACGAAAGATGTTCTACCTGCTTTCTGGGCTGAGATGGGGAACCGCTGAATTTTGGACTCGGCCGGTGACAAAATGTTCCAAACACACCCCATGCACAACTCCACCGGGGAAGGTGCCAGACAGGAGTTCTGTTGGTAGATTTTACACTACCTTGGTAGGCATCTGAAAGACACCACAAAAGTTGTTGTACCTGCTTTCTGGGCTGAGATGGGGAACCGCTGAATTTTGGACTCGGCCGGTGACAAAATGTTCCAAACACACCCCATGCACAACTCCACCACGGAAGGTGCCAGACAGGAGTTCTCTTGGTAGATTTTACACTACCTTGGTAGGCATCTAAAAGACACCACAAAAGATGTTCTACCTGCTTTCTGGGCTGAGATGGGGAACCGCTGAATTTTGGACTCGGCCGGTGACAAAATGTTCCAAACACACCCCATGCACAACTCCACCGGGGGAGGTGCCAGACAGGAGTTCTGTTGGTAGATTTTACACTACCTTGGTAGGCATCAAAAAGACACTACAAAAGTTGTTCTACCTGCTTTCTGGGCTGAGATGGGGAACAGCTGAATTTTGGAGTCGGCTGGTGGCAAAATGTTCCAAACACACCCCATGCACAACTCCACCGGGGAAGGTGCCAGACAGGAGTTCTCTTGATAGATTTTACATTGCACCGGTAGGCATCTCAAAGACACCACAAAAGTTGTTCTACCTGCTTTCTGGGCTGAGATGGGGAATCGCTGAATTTTGGACTCGGCCGGTGACAAAATGTTCCAAAGACACCCCCTGCACAACTCCACCGGGGAAGGTGCCAGACAGGAGTTCTGTTGGTAGATTTTACACTACCTTGGTAGGCAGCTGAAAGGCACCACAAAAGTTGTTCTTCCTGCTTTCTGGGCTGAGATGGGGAACCGCTGAATTTTGGAGTCGGCTGGTGACAAAATGTTCCAATCACACCCCATGCACAACTCCACCGGGGAAGGTGCCAGACAGGAGTTCTCTTAGTAGTTTTTACACTACCTTGGTAGGCATCTCAAAGACACCACAAAAGTTGTTCTACCTGCTTTCTGGGCTGAGATGGGGAACCGCTGAATTTTGGACTCGGCTGGTGAAAAATGTTCCAAACACACCCCATGCACAACTCCACCACGGAAGGTGCCAGACAGGAGTTCTGTTGGTAGATTTTACACTACCTTGGTAGGCATCAAAAAGACACTACAAAAGTTGTTCTACCTGCTTTCTGGGCTGAGATGGGGAAGAGCTGAATTTTGGAGTCGGCTGGTGACAAAATGTTCCAAACACACCCCCTGCACAACTCCACCGGGGAAGGTGCCAGACAGGAGTTCTGTTGGTAGATTTTACACTACCTTGGTAGGCAGCTGAAAGGCACCACAAAAGTTGTTCTTCCTGCTTTCTGGGCTGAGATGGGGAACCGCTGAATTTTGGAGTCGGCTTGTGGCAAAATGTTACAAACACACCCCCTGCACAACTCCACCGGGGAAGGTGCCAGAAAGGAGTTCTCCTGGTAGTTTTTACATTGCTCCGGTAGGCATCTGAAAGACACCACAAAAGTTGTTCTACCTGCTTTCTGGGCTGAGATGGGGAACCGCTGAATTTTGGAGTCGGCTGGTGACAAAATGTTCCAAAGACACCCCCTGCACAACTCCACCGGGGAAGGTGCCAGACAGGAGTTCTGTTGGTAGATTTTACACTACCTTGGTAGGCAGCTGAAAGGCACCACAAAAGTTGTTCTTCCTGCTTTCTGGGCTGAGATGGGGAACCGCTGAATTTTGGAGTCGGCTGGTGACAAAATGTTCCAAACACACCCCATGCACAACTCCACCGGGGAAGGTGCCAGAAAGGAGTTCTGTTGGTAGATTTTACATTGCTCCGGTAGGCATCAAAAAGACACTACAAAAGTTGTACTACCTGCTTTCTGGGCTGAGATGGGGAACCGCTGAATTTTGGACTCGGCCGGTGACAAAATGTTCCAAACACACCCCATGCACAACTCCACCGGGGAAGGTGCCAGACAGGAGTTCTGTTGGTAGATTTTACACTACCTTGGTAGGCATCAAAAAGACACTACAAAAGTTGTTCTTCCTGCTTTCTGGGCTGAGATGGGGAACAGCTGAATTTTGGAGTCGGCTTGTGGCAAAATGTTCCAAACACACCCCATGCACAACTTCACCGGGGAAGGTGCCAGACAGGAGTTCTGTTGGTAGATTTTACACTACCTTGGTAGGCAGCTGAAAGGCACCACAAAAGTTGTACTACCTGCTTTCTGGGCTGAGATGGGGAACAGCTGAATTTTGGAGTCGGCTGGTGACAAAATGTTCCAAACACACCCCATGCACAACTCCACCGGGGAAGGTGCCAGAAAGGAGTTCTCCTGGTAGTTTTGACATTGCTCCGGTAGGCATCTGAAAGACACCACAAAAGTTGTTCTATCTGCTTTCTGGGCTGAGATGGGGAATCGCTGAATTTTGGACTCGGCCGGTGACAAAATGTTCCAAACACACCCCATGCACAACTCCACCGGGGAAGGTGCCAGACAGGAGTTCTCTTAGTAGTTTTTACACTACCTTGGTAGGCATCAAAAAGACACCACAAAAGTTGTTCTACCTGCTTTCTGGGCTGAGATGGGGAACCGCTGAATTTTGGACTCGGCCGGTGACAAAATGTTCCAAACACACCCCATGCAAAACTCCACCACGGAAGGTGCCAGACAGGAGTTCTCTTGGTAGATTTTACACTACCTTGGTAGGCATCTAAAAGACACCACAAAAGATGTTCTACCTGCTTTCTGGGCTGAGATGGGGAACCGCTGAATTTTGGACTCGGCCGGTGACAAAATGTTCCAAACACACCCCCTGCACAACTCCACCGGGGAAGGTGCCAGACAGGAGTTCTGTTGGTAGATTTTACACTACCTTGGTAGGCAGCTGAAAGGCACCACAAAAGTTGTTCTTCCTGCTTTCTGGGCTGAGATGGGGAACCGCTGAATTTTGGAGTCGGCTGGTGACAAAATGTTACAAACACACCCCATGCACAGCTCCACCGGGGAAGGTGCCAGAAAGGAGTTCTCCTGGTAGTTTTTACATTGCTCCGGTAGGCATCAAAAAGACACCACAAAAGTTGTACTACCTGCTTTCTGGGCTGAGATGGGGAACCGCTGAATTTTGGAGTCGGCTGGTGACAATATGTTCCAAACACACCCCCTGCACAACTCCACCGGGGAAGGTGCCAGACAGGAGTTCTCTTGGTAGATTTTACACTACCTTGGTAGGCAGCTGAAAGGCACCACAAAAGTTGTTCTTCCTGCTTTCTGGTCTGAGATGGGGAACGGCTGAATTTTGGAGTCGGCTAGTGGCAAAATGTTACAAACACACCCCATGCACAACTCCACCGGGGAAGGTGCCAGAAAGGAGTTCTCCTGGTAGTTTTTACATTGCTCCGGTAGGCATCTGAAAGACACCACAAAAGTTGTTGTACCTGCTTTCTGGGCTGAGATGGGGAACCTCTGAATTTTGGAGTCGGCCGGTGACAAAATGTTCCAAACACACCCCATGCACAACTCCACCGGGGAAGGTGCCAGACAGGAGTTCTGTTGGTAGATTTTACACTACCTTGGTAGGCATCAAAAAGACACTACAAAAGTTGTTCTTCCTGCTTTCTGGGCTGAGATGGGGAACAGCTGAATTTTGGAGTCGGCTGGTGGCAAAATGTTCCAAACACACCCCCTGCACAACTCCACCGGGGAAGGTGCCAGACAGGAGTTCTGTTGGTAGATTTTACACTACCTTGGTAGGCATCTAAAAGACACCACAAAAGATGTTCTACCTGCTTTCTGGGCTGAGATGGGGAACCGCTGAATTTTGGATTCGGCTTGTGGCAAAATGTTCCAAACACACCCCCTGCACAACTCCACCGGGGAAGGTGCCAGACAGGAGTTCTGTTGGTAGATTTTACACTACCTTGGTAGGCAGCTGAAAGGCACCACAAAAGTTGTTCTTCCTGCTTTCTGGGCTGAGATGGGGAACGGCTGAATTTTGGAGTCGGCTGGTGACAAAATGTTCCAAACACACCCCCTGCACAAGTCCACCGGGGAAGGTGCCAGAAAGGAGTTCTCCTGGTAGTTTTTACATTGCTCCGGTAGGCATCTGAAAGACACCACAAAAGTTGTTCTACCTGCTTTCTGGGCTGAGATGGGGAACCGCTGAATTTTGGAGTCGGCTGGTGACAAAATGTTCCAAACACACCCCCTGCACAACTCCACCGGGGAAGGTGCCAGACAGGAGTTCTGTTGGTAGATTTTACACTACCTTTGTAGGCAGCTGAAAGGCACCACAAAAGTTGCTCTTCCTGCTTTCTGGGCTGAGATGGGGAACCGCTGAATTTTGGAGTCGGCTGGTGGCAAAATGTTCCAAACACACCCCATGCACAACTCCACCGGGGAAGGTGCCAGAAAGGAGTTCTCCTGGTAGTTTTTACATTGCTCCGGTAGGCATCTGAAAGACACCACAAAAGTTGTACTACCTGCTTTCTGGGCTGAGATGGGGAACCGCTGAATTTTGGAGTCGGCTGGTGACAAAATGTTCCAAACACACCCCATGCACAACTCCACCGGGGAAGGTGCCAGACAGGAGTTCTCCTGGTAGTTTTTACATTGCTCCGGTAGGCATCTGAAAGACACCACAAAAGTTGTTGTACCTGCTTTCTGGGCTGAGATGGGGAACCGCTGAATTTTGGAGTCGGCCGGTGACAAAATGTTCCAAACACACCCCATGCACAACTCCACCGGGGAAGGTGCCAGACAGGAGTTCTGTTGGTAGATTTTACACTACCTTGGTAGGCATCAAAAAGACACTACAAATGTTGTTCTTCCTGCTTTCTGGGCTGAGATGGGGAACAGCTGAATTTTGGACTCGGCCGGTGGCAAAATGTTCCAAACACACCCCATGCACAACTCCACCGGGGAAGGTGCCAGACAGGAGTTCTCTTGATAGATTTTACATTGCTCCGGTAGGCACCTCAAAGACACCACAAAACTTGTTCTATCTGCTTTCTGGGCTGAGATGGGGAATCGCTGAATTTTGGACTCGGCCGGTGACAAAATGTTCCAAACACACCCCATGCACAACTCCACCGGGGAAGGTGCCAGACAGGAGTTCTCTTAGTAGTTTTTACACTACCTTGGTAGGCATCAAAAAGACACCACAAAAGTTGTTCTACCTGCTTTCTGGGCTGAGATGGGGAACCGCTGAATTTTGGACTCGGCCGGTGACAAAATGTTCCAAACACACCCCCTGCACAACTCCACCACGGAAGGTGCCAGAAAGGAGTTCTCTTGGTAGATTTTACACTACCTTGGTAGGCATCTAAAAGACACCACGAAAGATGTTCTACCTGCTTTCTGGGCTGAGATGGGGAACCGCTGAATTTTGGACTCGGCCGGTGACAAAATGTTCCAAACACACCCCATGCACAACTCCACCGGGGAAGGTGCCAGACAGGAGTTCTGTTGGTAGATTTTACACTACCTTGGTAGGCATCAAAAAGACACTACAAAAGTTGTTCTACCTGCTTTCTGGGCTGAGATGGGGAACCGCTGAATTTTGGACTCGGCCGGTGACAAAATGTTCCAAACACACCCCATGCACAACTCCACCACGGAAGGTGCCAGACAGGAGTTCTCTTGGTAGATTTTACACTACCTTGGTAGGCATCTAAAAGACACCACAAAAGATGTTCTACCTGCTTTCTGGGCTGAGATGGGGAACCGCTGAATTTTGGACTCGGCCGGTGACAAAATGTTCCAAACACACCCCATGCACAACTCCACCGGGGGAGGTGCCAGACAGGAGTTCTGTTGGTAGATTTTACACTACCTTGGTAGGCATCAAAAAGACACTACAAAAGTTGTTCTACCTGCTTTCTGGGCTGAGATGGGGAACAGCTGAATTTTGGAGTCGGCTGGTGGCAAAATGTTCCAAACACACCCCATGCACAACTCCACCGGGGAAGGTGCCAGACAGGAGTTCTCTTGATAGATTTTACATTGCACCGGTAGGCATCTCAAAGACACCACAAAAGTTGTTCTACCTGCTTTCTGGGCTGAGATGGGGAATCGCTGAATTTTGGACTCGGCCGGTGACAAAATGTTCCAAAGACACCCCCTGCACAACTCCACCGGGGAAGGTGCCAGACAGGAGTTCTGTTGGTAGATTTTACACTACCTTGGTAGGCAGCTGAAAGGCACCACAAAAGTTGCTCTTCCTGCTTTCTGGGCTGAGATGGGGAACCGCTGAATTTTGGAGTCGGCTGGTGGCAAAATGTTCCAAACACACCCCATGCACAACTCCACCGGGGAAGGTGCCAGAAAGGAGTTCTCCTGGTAGTTTTTACATTGCTCCGGTAGGCATCTGAAAGACACCACAAAAGTTGTTGTACCTGCTTTCTGGGCTGAGATGGGGAACCGCTGAATTTTGGACTCGGCTTGTGGCAAAATGTTCCAAACACACCCCATGCACAACTCCACCGGGGAAGGTGCCAGACAGGAGTTCTCCTGGTAGTTTTGACATTGCTCCGGTAGGCATCTGAAAGACACCACAAAAGTTGTTGTACCTGCTTTCTGGGCTGAGATGGGGAACCGCTGAATTTTGGAGTCGGCCGGTGACAAAATGTTCCAAACACACCCCCTGCACAACTCCACCGGGGAAGGTGCCAGAAAGGAGTTCTCTTGATAGATTTTACATTGCTCTGGTAGGCACCTCAAAGACACCACAAAAGTTGTTCTACCTGCTTTCTGGGCTGAGATGGGGAATCGCTGAATTTTGGACTCGGCCGGTGACAAAATGTTCCAAACACACCCCCTGCACAACTCCACCGGGGAAGGTGCCAGACAGGAGTTCTGTTGGTAGTTTTTACACTACCTTGGTAGGCATCTGAAAGACACCACAAAAGTTGTTCTACCTGCTTTCTGGGCTGAGATGGGGAACCGCTGAATTTTGGACTCGGCCGGTGACAAAATGTTCCAAACACACCCCATGCACAACTCCACCACGGAAGGTGCCAGACAGGAGTTCTCTTGGTAGATTTTACACTACCTTGGTAGGCATCTAAAAGACACCACAAAAGATGTTCTACCTGCTTTCTGGGCTGAGATGGGGAACCGCTGAATTTTGGACTCGGCCGGTGACAAAATGTTCCAAACACACCCCATGCACAACTCCACCGGGGGAGGTGCCAGACAGGAGTTCTGTTGGTAGATTTTACACTACCTTGGTAGGCATCAAAAAGACACTACAAAAGTTGTTCTACCTGCTTTCTGGGCTGAGATGGGGAACAGCTGAATTTTGGAGTCGGCTGGTGGCAAAATGTTCCAAACACACCCCATGCACAACTCCACCGGGGAAGGTGCCAGACAGGAGTTCTCTTGATAGATTTTACATTGCACCGGTAGGCATCTCAAAGACACCACAAAAGTTGTTCTACCTGCTTTCTGGGCTGAGATGGGGAATCGCTGAATTTTGGACTCGGCCGGTGACAAAATGTTCCAAAGACACCCCCTGCACAACTCCACCGGGGAAGGTGCCAGACAGGAGTTCTGTTGGTAGATTTTACACTACCTTGGTAGGCAGCTGAAAGGCACCACAAAAGTTGCTCTTCCTGCTTTCTGGGCTGAGATGCGGAACCGCTGAATTTTGGAGTCGGCTGGTGGCAAAATGTTCCAAACACACCCCATGCACAACTCCACCGGGGAAGGTGCCAGAAAGGAGTTCTCCTGGTAGTTTTTACATTGCTCCGGTAGGCATCTGAAAGACACCACAAAAGTTGTTGTACCTGCTTTCTGGGCTGAGATGGGGAACCGCTGAATTTTGGACTCGGCTTGTGGCAAAATGTTCCAAACACACCCCATGCACAACTCCACCGGGGAAGGTGCCAGACAGGAGTTCTCCTGGTAGTTTTGACATTGCTCCGGTAGGCATCTGAAAGACACCACAAAAGTTGTACTACCTGCTTTCTGGGCTGAGATGGGGAACCGCTGAATTTTGGAGTCGGCCGGTGACAAAATGTTCCAAACACACCCCCTGCACAACTCCACCGGGGAAGGTGCCAGACAGGAGTTCTGTTGGTAGATTTTACACTACCTTGGTAGGCATCAAAAAGACACTACAAAAGTTGTTCTTCCTGCTTTCTGGTCTGAGATGGGGAACAGCTGAATTTTGGAGTCGGCTGGTGGCAAAATGTTGCAAACACACCCCCTGCACAACTCCACCGGGGAAGGTGCCAGACAGGAGTTCTCTTAGTAGTTTTTACACTACCTTGGTAGGCACCTCAAAGACACCACAAAACTTGTTCTATCTGCTTTCTGGGCTGAGATGGGGAATCGCTGAATTTTGGACTCGGCCGGTGACAAAATGTTCCAAACACACCCCATGCACAACTCCACCGGGGAAGGTGCCAGAAAGGAGTTCTCCTGGTAGTTTTTACATTGCTCCGGTAGGCATCAAAAAGACACCACAAAAGTTGTACTACCTGCTTTCTGGGCTGAGATGGGGAACCGCTGAATTTTGGAGTCGGCCGGTGACAAAATGTTCCAAACACACCCCATGCACAACTCCACCGGGGAAGGTGCCAGACAGGAGTTCTCTTAGTAGTTTTTACACTACCTTGGTAGGCATCAAAAAGACACCACAAAAGTTGTTCTACCTGCTTTCTGGGCTGAGATGGGGAACCGCTGAATTTTGGACTCGGCCGGTGACAAAATGTTCCAAACACACCCCATGCACAACTCCACCACGGAAGGTGCCAGACAGGAGTTCTCTTGGTAGATTTTACACTACCTTGGTAGGCATCTAAAAGACACCACGAAAGATGTTCTACCTGCTTTCTGGGCTGAGATGGGGAACCGCTGAATTTTGGACTCGGCCGGTGACAAAATGTTCCAAACACACCCCATGCACAACTCCACCGGGGAAGGTGCCAGACAGGAGTTCTGTTGGTAGATTTTACACTACCTTGGTAGGCATCTGAAAGACACCACAAAAGTTGTTCTACCTGCTTTCTGGGCTGAGATGGGGAACCGCTGAATTTTGGACTCGGCCGGTGACAAAATGTTCCAAACACACCCCATGCACAACTCCACCACGGAAGGTGCCAGACAGGAGTTCTCTTGGTAGATTTTACACTACCTTGGTAGGCATCTAAAAGACACCACAAAAGATGTTCTACCTGCTTTCTGGGCTGAGATGGGGAACCGCTGAATTTTGGACTCGGCCGGTGACAAAATGTTCCAAACACACCCCATGCACAACTCCACCGGGGGAGGTGCCAGACAGGAGTTCTGTTGGTAGATTTTACACTACCTTGGTAGGCATCAAAAAGACACTACAAAAGTTGTTCTACCTGCTTTCTGGGCTGAGATGGGGAACAGCTGAATTTTGGAGTCGGCTGGTGGCAAAATGTTCCAAACACACCCCATGCACAACTCCACCGGGGAAGGTGCCAGAAAGGAGTTCTCTTGATAGATTTTACATTGCTCTGGTAGGCACCTCAAAGACACCACAAAAGTTGTTCTACCTGCTTTCTGGGCTGAGATGGGGAATCGCTGAATTTTGGACTCGGCCGGTGACAAAATGTTCCAAACACACCCCCTGCACAACTCCACCGGGGAAGGTGCCAGACAGGAGTTCTGTTGGTAGTTTTTACACTACCTTGGTAGGCATCTGAAAGACACCACAAAAGTTGTTCTACCTGCTTTCTGGGCTGAGATGGGGAACCGCTGAATTTTGGACTCGGCCGGTGACAAAATGTTCCAAACACACCCCATGCACAACTCCACCACGGAAGGTGCCAGACAGGAGTTCTCTTGGTAGATTTTACACTACCTTGGTAGGCATCTAAAAGACACCACAAAAGATGTTCTACCTGCTTTCTGGGCTGAGATGGGGAACCGCTGAATTTTGGACTCGGCCGGTGACAAAATGTTCCAAACACACCCCATGCACAACTCCACCGGGGGAGGTGCCAGACAGGAGTTCTGTTGGTAGATTTTACACTACCTTGGTAGGCATCAAAAAGACACTACAAAAGTTGTTCTACCTGCTTTCTGGGCTGAGATGGGGAAGAGCTGAATTTTGGAGTCGGCTGGTGGCAAAATGTTCCAAACACACCCCATGCACAACTCCACCGGGGAAGGTGCCAGACAGGAGTTCTCTTGATAGATTTTACATTGCACCGGTAGGCATCTCAAAGACACCACAAAAGTTGTTCTACCTGCTTTCTGGGCTGAGATGGGGAATCGCTGAATTTTGGACTCGGCCGGTGACAAAATGTTCCAAAGACACCCCCTGCACAACTCCACCGGGGAAGGTGCCAGACAGGAGTTCTGTTGGTAGATTTTACACTACCTTGGTAGGCAGCTGAAAGGCACCACAAAAGTTGTTCTTCCTGCTTTCTGGGCTGAGATGGGGAACCGCTGAATTTTGGAGTCGGCTGGTGACAAAATGTTCCAATCACACCCCATGCACAACTCCACCGGGGAAGGTGCCAGACAGGAGTTCTCTTAGTAGTTTTTACACTACCTTGGTAGGCATCTCAAAGACACCACAAAAGTTGTTCTACCTGCTTTCTGGGCTGAGATGGGGAACCGCTGAATTTTGGACTCGGCTGGTGAAAAATGTTCCAAACACACCCCATGCACAACTCCACCACGGAAGGTGCCAGACAGGAGTTCTGTTGGTAGATTTTACACTACCTTGGTAGGCATCAAAAAGACACTACAAAAGTTGTTCTACCTGCTTTCTGGGCTGAGATGGGGAAGAGCTGAATTTTGGAGTCGGCTGGTGACAAAATGTTCCAAACACACCCCCTGCACAACTCCACCGGGGAAGGTGCCAGACAGGAGTTCTGTTGGTAGATTTTACACTACCTTGGTAGGCAGCTGAAAGGCACCACAAAAGTTGTTCTTCCTGCTTTCTGGGCTGAGATGGGGAACCGCTGAATTTTGGAGTCGGCTTGTGGCAAAATGTTACAAACACACCCCCTGCACAACTCCACCGGGGAAGGTGCCAGAAAGGAGTTCTCCTGGTAGTTTTTACATTGCTCCGGTAGGCATCTGAAAGACACCACAAAAGTTGTTCTACCTGCTTTCTGGGCTGAGATGGGGAACCGCTGAATTTTGGAGTCGGCTGGTGACAAAATGTTCCAAACACACCCCCTGCACAACTCCACCGGGGAAGGTGCCAGACAGGAGTTCTGTTGGTAGATTTTACACTACCTTGGTAGGCAGCTGAAAGGCACCACAAAAGTTGTTCTTCCTGCTTTCTGGGCTGAGATGGGGAACCGCTGAATTTTGGAGTCGGCTGGTGACAAAATGTTCCAAACACACCCCATGCACAACTCCACCGGGGAAGGTGCCAGAAAGGAGTTCTCCTGGTAGTTTTGACATTGCTCCGGTAGGCATCTGAAAGACACCACAAAAGTTGTACTACCTGCTTTCTGGGCTGAGATGGGGAACCGCTGAATTTTGGACTCGGCCGGTGACAAAATGTTCCAAACACACCCCATGCACAACTCCACCGGGGAAGGTGCCAGACAGGAGTTCTGTTGGTAGATTTTACACTACCTTGGTAGGCATCAAAAAGACACTACAAAAGTTGTTCTTCCTGCTTTCTGGGCTGAGATGGGGAACAGCTGAATTTTGGAGTCGGCTGGTGGCAAAATGTTCCAAACACACCCCATGCACAACTCCACCGGGGAAGGTGCCAGACAGGAGTTCTGTTGGTAGATTTTACACTACCTTGGTAGGCAGCTGATAGGCACCACAAAAGTTGTACTACCTGCTTTCTGGGCTGAGATGGGGAACAGCTGAATTTTGGAGTCGGCTGGTGACAAAATGTTCCAAACACACCCCATGCACAACTCCACCGGGGAAGGTGCCAGAAAGGAGTTCTCCTGGTAGTTTTGACATTGCTCCGGTAGGCATCTGAAAGACACCACAAAAGTTGTTCTATCTGCTTTCTGGGCTGAGATGGGGAATCGCTGAATTTTGGACTCGGCCGGTGACAAAATGTTCCAAACACACCCCATGCACAACTCCACCGGGGAAGGTGCCAGACAGGAGTTCTCTTAGTAGTTTTTACACTACCTTGGTAGGCATCAAAAAGACACCACAAAAGTTGTTCTACCTGCTTTCTGGGCTGAGATGGGGAACCGCTGAATTTTGGACTCGGCCGGTGACAAAATGTTCCAAACACACCCCCTGCACAACTCCACCGGGGAAGGTGCCAGACAGGAGTTCTCTTGGTAGATTTTACACTACCTTGGTAGGCAGCTGAAAGGCACCACAAAAGTTGTTCTTCCTGCTTTCTGGTCTGAGATGGGGAACGGCTGAATTTTGGAGTCGGCTAGTGGCAAAATGTTACAAACACACCCCATGCACAACTCCACCGGGGAAGGTGCCAGAAAGGAGTTCTCCTGGTAGTTTTTACATTGCTCCGGTAGGCATCTGAAAGACACCACAAAAGTTGTTGTACCTGCTTTCTGGGCTGAGATGGGGAACCTCTGAATTTTGGAGTCGGCCGGTGACAAAATGTTCCAAACACACCCCATGCACAACTCCACCGGGGAAGGTGCCAGACAGGAGTTCTGTTGGTAGATTTTACACTACCTTGGTAGGCATCAAAAAGACACTACAAAAGTTGTTCTTCCTGCTTTCTGGGCTGAGATGGGGAACAGCTGAATTTTGGAGTCGGCTGGTGGCAAAATGTTCCAAACACACCCCCTGCACAACTCCACCGGGGAAGGTGCCAGACAGGAGTTCTGTTGGTAGATTTTACACTACCTTGGTAGGCATCTAAAAGACACCACAAAAGATGTTCTACCTGCTTTCTGGGCTGAGATGGGGAACCGCTGAATTTTGGATTCGGCTTGTGGCAAAATGTTCCAAACACACCCCATGCACAACTCCACCGGGGAAGGTGCCAGACAGGAGTTCTGTTGGTAGATTTTACACTACCTTGGTAGGCAGCTGAAAGGCACCACAAAAGTTGTTCTTCCTGCTTTCTGGGCTGAGATGGGGAACGGCTGAATTTTGGAGTCGGCTGGTGACAAAATGTTCCAAACACACCCCCTGCACAAGTCCACCGGGGAAGGTGCCAGAAAGGAGTTCTCCTGGTAGTTTTTACATTGCTCCGGTAGGCATCTGAAAGACACCACAAAAGTTGTTCTACCTGCTTTCTGGGCTGAGATGGGGAACCGCTGAATTTTGGAGTCGGCTGGTGACAAAATGTTCCAAACACACCCCCTGCACAACTCCACCACGGAAGGTGCCAGACAGGAGTTCTCTTGGTAGATTTTACACTACCTTGGTAGGCAGCTGAAAGGCACCACAAAAGTTGCTCTTCCTGCTTTCTGGGCTGAGATGGGGAACCGCTGAATTTTGGAGTCGGCTGGTGGCAAAATGTTCCAAACACACCCCATGCACAACTCCACCGGGGAAGGTGCCAGAAAGGAGTTCTCCTGGTAGTTTTTACATTGCTCCGGTAGGCATCTGAAAGACACCACAAAAGTTGTACTACCTGCTTTCTGGGCTGAGATGGGGAACCGCTGAATTTTGGAGTCGGCTGGTGACAAAATGTTCCAAACACACCCCATGCACAACTCCACCGGGGAAGGTGCCAGACAGGAGTTCTCCTGGTAGTTTTTACATTGCTCCGGTAGGCATCTGAAAGACACCACAAAAGTTGTTGTACCTGCTTTCTGGGCTGAGATGGGGAACCGCTGAATTTTGGAGTCGGCCGGTGACAAAATGTTCCAAACACACCCCATGCACAACTCCACCGGGGAAGGTGCCAGACAGGAGTTCTGTTGGTAGATTTTACACTACCTTGGTAGGCATCAAAAAGACACTACAAATGTTGTTCTTCCTGCTTTCTGGGCTGAGATGGGGAACAGCTGAATTTTGGAGTCGGCTGGTGGCAAAATGTTCCAAACACACCCCATGCACAACTCCACCGGGGAAGGTGCCAGACAGGAGTTCTCTTGATAGATTTTACATTGCTCCGGTAGGCACCTCAAAGACACCACAAAACTTGTTCTATCTGCTTTCTGGGCTGAGATGGGGAATCGCTGAATTTTGGACTCGGCCGGTGACAAAATGTTCCAAACACACCCCATGCACAACTCCACCGGGGAAGGTGCCAGACAGGAGTTCTCTTAGTAGTTTTTACACTACCTTGGTAGGCATCAAAAAGACACCACAAAAGTTGTTCTACCTGCTTTCTGGGCTGAGATGGGGAACCGCTGAATTTTGGACTCGGCCGGTGACAAAATGTTCCAAACACACCCCCTGCACAACTCCACCACGGAAGGTGCCAGAAAGGAGTTCTCTTGGTAGATTTTACACTACCTTGGTAGGCATCTAAAAGACACCACGAAAGATGTTCTACCTGCTTTCTGGGCTGAGATGGGGAACCGCTGAATTTTGGACTCGGCCGGTGACAAAATGTTCCAAACACACCCCATGCACAACTCCACCGGGGAAGGTGCCAGACAGGAGTTCTGTTGGTAGATTTTACACTACCTTGGTAGGCATCAAAAAGACACTACAAAAGTTGTTCTTCCTGCTTTCTGGGCTGAGATGGGGAACAGCTGAATTTTGGAGTCGGCTGGTGGCAAAATGTTCCAAACACACCCCCTGCACAACTCCACCGGGGAAGGTGCCAGACAGGAGTTCTGTTGGTAGATTTTACACTACCTTGGTAGGCATCTAAAAGACACCACAAAAGATGTTCTACCTGCTTTCTGGGCTGAGATGGGGAACCGCTGAATTTTGGATTCGGCTTGTGGCAAAATGTTCCAAACACACCCCATGCACAACTCCACCGGGGAAGGTGCCAGACAGGAGTTCTGTTGGTAGATTTTACACTACCTTGGTAGGCAGCTGAAAGGCACCACAAAAGTTGTTCTTCCTGCTTTCTGGGCTGAGATGGGGAACGGCTGAATTTTGGAGTCGGCTGGTGACAAAATGTTCCAAACACACCCCCTGCACAAGTCCACCGGGGAAGGTGCCAGAAAGGAGTTCTCCTGGTAGTTTTTACATTGCTCCGGTAGGCATCTGAAAGACACCACAAAAGTTGTTCTACCTGCTTTCTGGGCTGAGATGGGGAACCGCTGAATTTTGGAGTCGGCTGGTGACAAAATGTTCCAAACACACCCCCTGCACAACTCCACCACGGAAGGTGCCAGACAGGAGTTCTCTTGGTAGATTTTACACTACCTTGGTAGGCAGCTGAAAGGCACCACAAAAGTTGCTCTTCCTGCTTTCTGGGCTGAGATGGGGAACCGCTGAATTTTGGAGTCGGCTGGTGGCAAAATGTTCCAAACACACCCCATGCACAACTCCACCGGGGAAGGTGCCAGAAAGGAGTTCTCCTGGTAGTTTTTACATTGCTCCGGTAGGCATCTGAAAGACACCACAAAAGTTGTACTACCTGCTTTCTGGGCTGAGATGGGGAACCGCTGAATTTTGGAGTCGGCTGGTGACAAAATGTTCCAAACACACCCCATGCACAACTCCACCGGGGAAGGTGCCAGACAGGAGTTCTCCTGGTAGTTTTTACATTGCTCCGGTAGGCATCTGAAAGACACCACAAAAGTTGTTGTACCTGCTTTCTGGGCTGAGATGGGGAACCGCTGAATTTTGGAGTCGGCCGGTGACAAAATGTTCCAAACACACCCCATGCACAACTCCACCGGGGAAGGTGCCAGACAGGAGTTCTGTTGGTAGATTTTACACTACCTTGGTAGGCATCAAAAAGACACTACAAATGTTGTTCTTCCTGCTTTCTGGGCTGAGATGGGGAACAGCTGAATTTTGGAGTCGGCTGGTGGCAAAATGTTCCAAACACACCCCATGCACAACTCCACCGGGGAAGGTGCCAGACAGGAGTTCTCTTGATAGATTTTACATTGCTCCGGTAGGCACCTCAAAGACACCACAAAACTTGTTCTATCTGCTTTCTGGGCTGAGATGGGGAATCGCTGAATTTTGGACTCGGCCGGTGACAAAATGTTCCAAACACACCCCATGCACAACTCCACCGGGGAAGGTGCCAGACAGGAGTTCTCTTAGTAGTTTTTACACTACCTTGGTAGGCATCAAAAAGACACCACAAAAGTTGTTCTACCTGCTTTCTGGGCTGAGATGGGGAACCGCTGAATTTTGGACTCGGCCGGTGACAAAATGTTCCAAACACACCCCCTGCACAACTCCACCACGGAAGGTGCCAGAAAGGAGTTCTCTTGGTAGATTTTACACTACCTTGGTAGGCATCTAAAAGACACCACGAAAGATGTTCTACCTGCTTTCTGGGCTGAGATGGGGAACCGCTGAATTTTGGACTCGGCCGGTGACAAAATGTTCCAAACACACCCCATGCACAACTCCACCGGGGAAGGTGCCAGACAGGAGTTCTGTTGGTAGATTTTACACTACCTTGGTAGGCATCAAAAAGACACTACAAAAGTTGTTCTACCTGCTTTCTGGGCTGAGATGGGGAACCGCTGAATTTTGGACTCGGCCGGTGACAAAATGTTCCAAACACACCCCATGCACAACTCCACCACGGAAGGTGCCAGACAGGAGTTCTCTTGGTAGATTTTACACTACCTTGGTAGGCATCTAAAAGACACCACAAAAGATGTTCTACCTGCTTTCTGGGCTGAGATGGGGAACCGCTGAATTTTGGACTCGGCCGGTGACAAAATGTTCCAAACACACCCCATGCACAACTCCACCGGGGGAGGTGCCAGACAGGAGTTCTGTTGGTAGATTTTACACTACCTTGGTAGGCATCAAAAAGACACTACAAAAGTTGTTCTACCTGCTTTCTGGGCTGAGATGGGGAACAGCTGAATTTTGGAGTCGGCTGGTGGCAAAATGTTCCAAACACACCCCATGCACAACTCCACCGGGGAAGGTGCCAGACAGGAGTTCTCTTGATAGATTTTACATTGCACCGGTAGGCATCTCAAAGACACCACAAAAGTTGTTCTACCTGCTTTCTGGGCTGAGATGGGGAATCGCTGAATTTTGGACTCGGCCGGTGACAAAATGTTCCAAAGACACCCCCTGCACAACTCCACCGGGGAAGGTGCCAGACAGGAGTTCTGTTGGTAGATTTTACACTACCTTGGTAGGCAGCTGAAAGGCACCACAAAAGTTGCTCTTCCTGCTTTCTGGGCTGAGATGGGGAACCGCTGAATTTTGGAGTCGGCTGGTGGCAAAATGTTCCAAACACACCCCATGCACAACTCCACCGGGGAAGGTGCCAGAAAGGAGTTCTCCTGGTAGTTTTTACATTGCTCCGGTAGGCATCTGAAAGACACCACAAAAGTTGTTGTACCTGCTTTCTGGGCTGAGATGGGGAACCGCTGAATTTTGGACTCGGCTTGTGGCAAAATGTTCCAAACACACCCCATGCACAACTCCACCGGGGAAGGTGCCAGACAGGAGTTCTCCTGGTAGTTTTGACATTGCTCCGGTAGGCATCTGAAAGACACCACAAAAGTTGTTGTACCTGCTTTCTGGGCTGAGATGGGGAACCGCTGAATTTTGGAGTCGGCCGGTGACAAAATGTTCCAAACACACCCCCTGCACAACTCCACCGGGGAAGGTGCCAGACAGGAGTTCTGTTGGTAGATTTTACACTACCTTGGTAGGCATCAAAAAGACACTACAAAAGTTGTTCTTCCTGCTTTCTGGTCTGAGATGGGGAACAGCTGAATTTTGGAGTCGGCTGGTGGCAAAATGTTGCAAACACACCCCATGCACAACTCCACCGGGGAAGGTGCCAGACAGGAGTTCTCTTAGTAGTTTTTACACTACCTTGGTAGGCACCTCAAAGACACCACAAAACTTGTTCTATCTGCTTTCTGGGCTGAGATGGGGAATCGCTGAATTTTGGACTCGGCCGGTGACAAAATGTTCCAAACACACCCCATGCACAACTCCACCGGGGAAGGTGCCAGAAAGGAGTTCTCCTGGTAGTTTTTACATTGCTCCGGTAGGCATCAAAAAGACACCACAAAAGTTGTACTACCTGCTTTCTGGGCTGAGATGGGGAACCGCTGAATTTTGGACTCGGCCGGTGACAAAATGTTCCAAACACACCCCATGCACAACTCCACCGGGGAAGGTGCCAGACAGGAGTTCTGTTGGTAGATTTTACACTACCTTGGTAGGCATCAAAAAGACACCACAAAAGTTGTTCTACCTGCTTTCTGGGCTGAGATGGGGAACCGCTGAATTTTGGACTCGGCCGGTGACAAAATGTTCCAAACACACCCCATGCACAACTCCACCACGGAAGGTGCCAGACAGGAGTTCTCTTGGTAGATTTTACACTACCTTGGTAGGCATCTAAAAGACACCACGAAAGATGTTCTACCTGCTTTCTGGGCTGAGATGGGGAACCGCTGAATTTTGGACTCGGCCGGTGACAAAATGTTCCAAACACACCCCATGCACAACTCCACCGGGGAAGGTGCCAGACAGGAGTTCTGTTGGTAGATTTTACACTACCTTGGTAGGCATCTGAAAGACACCACAAAAGTTGTTCTACCTGCTTTCTGGGCTGAGATGGGGAACCGCTGAATTTTGGACTCGGCCGGTGACAAAATGTTCCAAACACACCCCATGCACAACTCCACCACGGAAGGTGCCAGACAGGAGTTCTCTTGGTAGATTTTACACTACCTTGGTAGGCATCTAAAAGACACCACAAAAGATGTTCTACCTGCTTTCTGGGCTGAGATGGGGAACCGCTGAATTTTGGACTCGGCCGGTGACAAAATGTTCCAAACACACCCCATGCACAACTCCACCGGGGGAGGTGCCAGACAGGAGTTCTGTTGGTAGATTTTACACTACCTTGGTAGGCATCAAAAAGACACTACAAAAGTTGTTCTACCTGCTTTCTGGGCTGAGATGGGGAACAGCTGAATTTTGGAGTCGGCTGGTGGCAAAATGTTCCAAACACACCCCATGCACAACTCCACCGGGGAAGGTGCCAGAAAGGAGTTCTCTTGATAGATTTTACATTGCTCTGGTAGGCACCTCAAAGACACCACAAAAGTTGTTCTACCTGCTTTCTGGGCTGAGATGGGGAATCGCTGAATTTTGGACTCGGCCGGTGACAAAATGTTCCAAACACACCCCCTGCACAACTCCACCGGGGAAGGTGCCAGACAGGAGTTCTGTTGGTAGTTTTTACACTACCTTGGTAGGCATCTGAAAGACACCACAAAAGTTGTTCTACCTGCTTTCTGGGCTGAGATGGGGAACCGCTGAATTTTGGACTCGGCCGGTGACAAAATGTTCCAAACACACCCCATGCACAACTCCACCACGGAAGGTGCCAGACAGGAGTTCTCTTGGTAGATTTTACACTACCTTGGTAGGCATCTAAAAGACACCACAAAAGATGTTCTACCTGCTTTCTGGGCTGAGATGGGGAACCGCTGAATTTTGGACTCGGCCGGTGACAAAATGTTCCAAACACACCCCATGCACAACTCCACCGGGGGAGGTGCCAGACAGGAGTTCTGTTGGTAGATTTTACACTACCTTGGTAGGCATCAAAAAGACACTACAAAAGTTGTTCTACCTGCTTTCTGGGCTGAGATGGGGAACAGCTGAATTTTGGAGTCGGCTGGTGGCAAAATGTTCCAAACACACCCCATGCACAACTCCACCGGGGAAGGTGCCAGACAGGAGTTCTCTTGATAGATTTTACATTGCACCGGTAGGCATCTCAAAGACACCACAAAAGTTGTTGTACCTGCTTTCTGGGCTGAGATGGGGAATCGCTGAATTTTGGACTCGGCCGGTGACAAAATGTTCCAAAGACACCCCCTGCACAACTCCACCGGGGAAGGTGCCAGACAGGAGTTCTGTTGGTAGATTTTACACTACCTTGGTAGGCAGCTGAAAGGCACCACAAAAGTTGTTCTTCCTGCTTTCTGGGCTGAGATGGGGAACCGCTGAATTTTGGAGTCGGCTGGTGACAAAATGTTCCAATCACACCCCATGCACAACTCCACCGGGGAAGGTGCCAGACAGGAGTTCTCTTAGTAGTTTTTACACTACCTTGGTAGGCATCTCAAAGACACCACAAAAGTTGTTCTACCTGCTTTCTGGGCTGAGATGGGGAACCGCTGAATTTTGGACTCGGCTGGTGAAAAATGTTCCAAACACACCCCATGCACAACTCCACCACGGAAGGTGCCAGACAGGAGTTCTGTTGGTAGATTTTACACTACCTTGGTAGGCATCAAAAAGACACTACAAAAGTTGTTCTACCTGCTTTCTGGGCTGAGATGGGGAAGAGCTGAATTTTGGAGTCGGCTGGTGACAAAATGTTCCAAACACACCCCCTGCACAACTCCACCGGGGAAGGTGCCAGACAGGAGTTCTGTTGGTAGATTTTACACTACCTTGGTAGGCAGCTGAAAGGCACCACAAAAGTTGTTCTTCCTGCTTTCTGGGCTGAGATGGGGAACCGCTGAATTTTGGAGTCGGCTTGTGGCAAAATGTTACAAACACACCCCCTGCACAACTCCACCGGGGAAGGTGCCAGAAAGGAGTTCTCCTGGTAGTTTTTACATTGCTCCGGTAGGCATCTGAAAGACACCACAAAAGTTGTTCTACCTGCTTTCTGGGCTGAGATGGGGAACTGCTGAATTTTGGAGTCGGCTGGTGACAAAATGTTCCAAACACACCCCCTGCACAACTCCACCGGGGAAGGTGCCAGACAGGAGTTCTGTTGGTAGATTTTACACTACCTTGGTAGGCAGCTGAAAGGCACCACAAAAGTTGTTCTTCCTGCTTTCTGGGCTGAGATGGGGAACCGCTGAATTTTGGAGTCGGCTGGTGACAAAATGTTCCAAACACACCCCATGCACAACTCCACCGGGGAAGGTGCCAGAAAGTAGTTCTCCTGGTAGTTTTGACATTGCTCCGGTAGGCATCTGAAAGACACCACAAAAGTTGTTCTACCTGCTTTCTGGGCTGAGATGGGGAACAGCTGAATTTTGGACTCGGCCGGTGACAAAATGTTCCAAACACACCCCATGCACAACTCCACCGGGGAAGGTGCCAGAAAGGAGTTCTGTTGGTAGATTTTACACTACCTTGGTAGGCATCAAAAAGACACTACAAAAGTTGTTCTTCCTGCTTTCTGGGCTGAGATGGGGAACAGCTGAATTTTGGAGTCGGCTGGTGGCAAAATGTTCCAAACACACCCCATGCACAACTCCACCGGGGAAGGTGCCAGACAGGAGTTCTGTTGGTAGATTTTACACTACCTTGGTAGGCAGCTGAAAGGCACCACAAAAGTTGTACTACCTGCTTTCTGGGCTGAGATGGGGAACAGCTGAATTTTGGAGTCGGCTGGTGACAAAATGTTCCAAACACACCCCATGCACAACTCCACCGGGGAAGGTGCCAGAAAGGAGTTCTCCTGGTAGTTTTGACATTGCTCCGGTAGGCATCTGAAAGACACCACAAAAGTTGTTCTATCTGCTTTCTGGGCTGAGATGGGGAATCGCTGAATTTTGGACTCGGCCGGTGACAAAATGTTCCAAACACACCCCATGCACAACTCCACCGGGGAAGGTGCCAGACAGGAGTTCTCTTAGTAGTTTTTACACTACCTTGGTAGGCATCAAAAAGACACCACAAAAGTTGTTCTACCTGCTTTCTGGGCTGAGATGGGGAACCGCTGAATTTTGGACTCGGCCGGTGACAAAATGTTCCAAACACACCCCATGCACAACTCCACCACGGAAGGTGCCAGACAGGAGTTCTCTTGGTAGATTTTACACTACCTTGGTAGGCATCTAAAAGACACCACAAAAGATGTTCTACCTGCTTTCTGGGCTGAGATGGGGAACCGCTGAATTTTGGACTCGGCCGGTGACAAAATGTTCCAAACACACCCCCTGCACAACTCCACCGGGGAAGGTGCCAGACAGGAGTTCTGTTGGTAGATTTTACACTACCTTGGTAGGCAGCTGAAAGGCACCACAAAAGTTGTTCTTCCTGCTTTCTGGGCTGAGATGGGGAACCGCTGAATTTTGGAGTCGGCTGGTGACAAAATGTTACAAACACACCCCATGCACAGCTCCACCGGGGAAGGTGCCAGAAAGGAGTTCTCCTGGTAGTTTTTACATTGCTCCGGTAGGCATCAAAAAGACACCACAAAAGTTGTACTACCTGCTTTCTGGGCTGAGATGGGGAACCGCTGAATTTTGGAGTCGGCTGGTGACAATATGTTCCAAACACACCCCCTGCACAACTCCACCGGGGAAGGTGCCAGACAGGAGTTCTCTTGGTAGATTTTACACTACCTTGGTAGGCAGCTGAAAGGCACCACAAAAGTTGTTCTTCCTGCTTTCTGGTCTGAGATGGGGAACGGCTGAATTTTGGAGTCGGCTAGTGGCAAAATGTTACAAACACACCCCATGCACAACTCCACCGGGGAAGGTGCCAGAAAGGAGTTCTCCTGGTAGTTTTTACATTGCTCCGGTAGGCATCTGAAAGACACCACAAAAGTTGTTGTACCTGCTTTCTGGGCTGAGATGGGGAACCTCTGAATTTTGGAGTCGGCCGGTGACAAAATGTTCCAAACACACCCCATGCACAACTCCACCGGGGAAGGTGCCAGACAGGAGTTCTGTTGGTAGATTTTACACTACCTTGGTAGGCATCAAAAAGACACTACAAAAGTTGTTCTTCCTGCTTTCTGGGCTGAGATGGGGAACAGCTGAATTTTGGAGTCGGCTGGTGGCAAAATGTTCCAAACACACCCCCTGCACAACTCCACCGGGGAAGGTGCCAGACAGGAGTTCTGTTGGTAGATTTTACACTACCTTGGTAGGCATCTAAAAGACACCACAAAAGATGTTCTACCTGCTTTCTGGGCTGAGATGGGGAACCGCTGAATTTTGGATTCGGCTTGTGGCAAAATGTTCCAAACACACCCCCTGCACAACTCCACCGGGGAAGGTGCCAGACAGGAGTTCTGTTGGTAGATTTTACACTACCTTGGTAGGCAGCTGAAAGGCACCACAAAAGTTGTTCTTCCTGCTTTCTGGGCTGAGATGGGGAACGGCTGAATTTTGGAGTCGGCTGGTGACAAAATGTTCCAAACACACCCCCTGCACAAGTCCACCGGGGAAGGTGCCAGAAAGGAGTTCTCCTGGTAGTTTTTACATTGCTCCGGTAGGCATCTGAAAGACACCACAAAAGTTGTTCTACCTGCTTTCTGGGCTGAGATGGGGAACCGCTGAATTTTGGAGTCGGCTGGTGACAAAATGTTCCAAACACACCCCCTGCACAACTCCACCACGGAAGGTGCCAGACAGGAGTTCTCTTGGTAGATTTTACACTACCTTGGTAGGCAGCTGAAAGGCACCACAAAAGTTGTTCTACCTGCTTTCTGGGCTGAGATGGGGAACCGCTGAATTTTGGAGTCGGCTGGTGGCAAAATGTTCCAAACACACCCCATGCACAACTCCACCGGGGAAGGTGCCAGAAAGGAGTTCTCCTGGTAGTTTTTACATTGCTCCGGTAGGCATCTGAAAGACACCACAAAAGTTGTACTACCTGCTTTCTGGGCTGAGATGGGGAACCGCTGAATTTTGGAGTCGGCTGGTGACAAAATGTTCCAAACACACCCCATGCACAACTCCACCGGGGAAGGTGCCAGACAGGAGTTCTCCTGGTAGTTTTTACATTGCTCCGGTAGGCATCTGAAAGACACCACAAAAGTTGTTGTACCTGCTTTCTGGGCTGAGATGGGGAACCGCTGAATTTTGGAGTCGGCCGGTGACAAAATGTTCCAAACACACCCCATGCACAACTCCACCGGGGAAGGTGCCAGACAGGAGTTCTGTTGGTAGATTTTACACTACCTTGGTAGGCATCAAAAAGACACTACAAATGTTGTTCTTCCTGCTTTCTGGGCTGAGATGGGGAACAGCTGAATTTTGGAGTCGGCTGGTGGCAAAATGTTCCAAACACACCCCATGCACAACTCCACCGGGGAAGGTGCCAGACAGGAGTTCTCTTGATAGATTTTACATTGCTCCGGTAGGCACCTCAAAGACACCACAAAACTTGTTCTATCTGCTTTCTGGGCTGAGATGGGGAATCGCTGAATTTTGGACTCGGCCGGTGACAAAATGTTCCAAACACACCCCATGCACAACTCCACCGGGGAAGGTGCCAGACAGGAGTTCTCTTGGTAGATTTTACACTACCTTGGTAGGCATCTAAAAGACACCACGAAAGATGTTCTACCTGCTTTCTGGGCTGAGATGGGGAACCGCTGAATTTTGGACTCGGCCGGTGACAAAATGTTCCAAACACACCCCCTGCACAACTCCACCACGGAAGGTGCCAGAAAGGAGTTCTCTTGGTAGATTTTACACTACCTTGGTAGGCATCTAAAAGACACCACGAAAGATGTTCTACCTGCTTTCTGGGCTGAGATGGGGAACCGCTGAATTTTGGACTCGGCCGGTGACAAAATGTTCCAAACACACCCCATGCACAACTCCACCGGGGAAGGTGCCAGACAGGAGTTCTGTTGGTAGATTTTACACTACCTTGGTAGGCATCAAAAAGACACTACAAAAGTTGTTCTACCTGCTTTCTGGGCTGAGATGGGGAACCGCTGAATTTTGGACTCGGCCGGTGACAAAATGTTCCAAACACACCCCATGCACAACTCCACCGGGGAAGGTGCCAGACAGGAGTTCTCCTGGTAGATTTTACACTACCTTGGTAGGCACCTCAAAGACACCACAAAAGTTGTTCTACCTGCTTTCTGGGCTGAGATGGGGAACCGCTGAATTTTGGAGTCGGCTGGTGACAAAATGTTCCAAACACACCCCCTGCACAACTCCACCGGGGAAGGTGCCAGACAGGAGTTCTGTTGGTAGTTTTTACATTGCTCCGGTAGGCATCTGAAAGACACCACAAAAGTTGTTCTACCTGCTTTCTGGGCTGAGATGGGGAACCGCTGAATTTTGGATTCGGCTTGTGGCAAAATGTTCCAAACACACCCCATGCACAACTCCACCGGGGAAGGTGCCAGAAAGGAGTTCTCCTGGTAGTTTTTACATTGCTCCGGTAGGCATCTGAAAGACACCACAAAAGTTGTACTACCTGCTTTCTGGGCTGAGATGGGGAACCGCTGAATTTTGGAGTCGGCTGGTGACAAAATGTTCCAAACACATCCCCTGCACAACTCCACCGGGGAAGGTGCCAGAAAGGAGTTCTCCTGGTAGATTTTACACTACCTTGGTAGGCATCTAAAAGACACCACAAAAGATGTTCTACCTGCTTTCTGGGCTGAGATGGGGAACCGCTGAATTTTGGACTCGGCCGGTGACAAAATTTTCCAAACACACCCCCTGCACAACTCCACCGGGGAAGGTGCCAGACAGGAGTTCTGTTGGTAGATTTTACACTACCTTGGTAGGCATCAAAAAGACACTACAAAAGTTGTTCTACCTGCTTTCTGGGCTGAGATGGGGAACAGCTGAATTTTGGAGTCGGCTGGTGGCAAAATGTTCCAAACACACCCCATGCACAACTCCACCGGGGAAGGTGCCAGACAGGAGTTCTCTTGATAGATTTTACATTGCTCTGGTAGGCACCTCAAAGACACCACAAAAGTTGTTCTACCTGCTTTCTGGGCTGAGATGGGGAACCGCTGAATTTTGGAGTCGGCTGGTGACAAAATGTTCCAAACACACCCCCTGCACAACTCCACCGGGGAAGGTGCCAGACAGGAGTTCTGTTGGTAGATTTTACACTACCTTGGTAGGCAGCTGAAAGGCACCACAAAAGTTGTTCTTCCTGCTTTCTGGGCTGAGATGGGGAACCGCTGAATTTTGGAGTCGGCTGGTGACAAAATGTTCCAAACACTCCCCCTGCACAACTCCACCGGGGAAGGTGCCAGACAGGAGTTCTGTTGGTAGATTTTACACTACCTTGGGAGGCAGCTGAAAGGCACCACAAAAGTTGTTCTTCCTGCTTTCTGGGCTGAGATGGGGAACCGCTGAATTTTGGACTCGGCTTGTAGCGAAATGTTACAAACACACCCCATGCACAACTCCACCGGGGAAGGTGCCAGAAAGGAGTTCTCCTGGTAGATTTTACACTACCTTGGTAGGCATCTAAAAGACACCACAAAAGATGTTCTACCTGCTTTCTGGGCTGAGATGGGGAACCGCTGAATTTTGGACTCGGCCGGTGACAAAATTTTCCAAACACACCCCCTGCACAACTCCACCGGGGAAGGTGCCAGACAGGAGTTCTGTTGGTAGATTTTACACTACCTTGGTAGGCATCAAAAAGACACTACAAAAGTTGTTCTACCTGCTTTCTGGGCTGAGATGGGGAACAGCTGAATTTTGGAGTCGGCTGGTGGCAAAATGTTCCAAACACACCCCATGCACAACTCCACCGGGGAAGGTGCCAGACAGGAGTTCTCTTGATAGATTTTACATTGCTCTGGTAGGCACCTCAAAGACACCACAAAAGTTGTTCTACCTGCTTTCTGGGCTGAGATGGGGAACCGCTGAATTTTGGAGTCGGCTGGTGACAAAATGTTCCAAACACACCCCCTGCACAACTCCACCGGGGAAGGTGCCAGACAGGAGTTCTGTTGGTAGATTTTACACTACCTTGGTAGGCAGCTGAAAGGCACCACAAAAGTTGTTCTACCTGCTTTCTGGGCTGAGATGGGGAACCGCTGAATTTTGGAGTCGGCTGGTGACAAAATGTTCCAAACACTCCCCCTGCACAACTCCACCGGGGAAGGTGCCAGACAGGAGTTCTGTTGGTAGATTTTACACTACCTTGGTAGGCAGCTGAAAGGCACCACAAAAGTTGTTCTTCCTGCTTTCTGGGCTGAGATGGGGAAAAGCTGAATTTTGGACTCGGCTTGTAGCGAAATGTTACAAACACACCCCATGCACAACTCCACCGGGGAAGGTGCCAGAAAGGAGTTCTCCTGGTAGTTTTTACATTGCTCCGGTAGGCATCTGAAAGACACCACAAAAGTTGTACTACCTGCTTTCTGGGCTGAGATGGGGAACCGCTGAATTTTGGAGTCGGCTGGTGACAAAATGTTCCAAACACACCCCATGCACAACTCCACCGGGGAAGGTGCCAGAAAGGAGTTCTCCTGGTAGTTTTTACATTGCTCCGGTAGGCATCTGAAAGACACCACAAAAGTTGTTCTACCTGCTTTCTGGGCTGAGATGGGGAACCGCTGAATTTTGGAGTCGGCTGGTGACAAAATGTTCCAAACACACCCCATGCACAACTCCACCGGGGAAGGTGCCAGACAGGAGTTCTGTTGGTAGATTTTACACTACCTTGGTAGGCATCAAAAAGACACTACAAATGTTGTTCTTCCTGCTTTCTGGGCTGAGATGGGGAACAGCTGAATTTTGGAGTCGGCTGGTGGCAAAATGTTCCAAACACACCCCATGCACAACTCCACCGGGGAAGGTGCCAGACAGGAGTTCTGTTGGTAGATTTTACATTGCTCTGGTAGTCACCTCAAAGACACCACAAAACTTGTTCTATCTGCTTTCTGGGCTGAGATGGGGAATCGCTGAATTTTGGACTCGGCCGGTGACAAAATGTTCCAAACACACCCCCTGCACAACTCCACCACGGAAGGTGCCAGACAGGAGTTCTCTTGGTAGATTTTACACTACCTTGGTAGGCAGCTGAAAGGCACCACAAAAGTTGTTCTTCCTGCTTTCTGGGCTGAGATGGGGAACGGCTGAATTTTGGAGTCGGCTGGTGACAAAATGTTCCAAACACACCCCCTGCACAAGTCCACCGGGGAAGGTGCCAGAAAGGAGTTCTCCTGGTAGTTTTTACATTGCTCCGGTAGGCATCTGAAAGACACCACAAAAGTTGTTCTACCTGCTTTCTGGGCTGAGATGGGGAACCGCTGAATTTTGGAGTCGGCTGGTGACAAAATGTTCCAAACACACCCCCTGCACAACTCCACCACGGAAGGTGCCAGACAGGAGTTCTCTTGGTAGATTTTACACTACCTTGGTAGGCAGCTGAAAGGCACCACAAAAGTTGTTCTACCTGCTTTCTGGGCTGAGATGGGGAACCGCTGAATTTTGGAGTCGGCTGGTGGCAAAATGTTCCAAACACACCCCATGCACAACTCCACCGGGGAAGGTGCCAGAAAGGAGTTCTCCTGGTAGTTTTTACATTGCTCCGGTAGGCATCTGAAAGACACCACAAAAGTTGTTCTACCTGCTTTCTGGGCTGAGATGGGGAACAGCTGAATTTTGGACTCGGCCGGTGACAAAATGTTCCAAACACACCCCCTGCACAACTCCACCGGGGAAGGTGCCAGAAAGGAGTTCTCTTGATAGATTTTACATTGCTCTGGTAGGCACCTCAAAGACACCACAAAAGTTGTTCTACCTGCTTTCTGGGCTGAGATGGGGAATCGCTGAATTTTGGACTCGGCCGGTGACAAAATGTTCCAAAGACACCCCCTGCACAACTCCACCGGGGAAGGTGCCAGACAGGAGTTCTGTTGGTAGTTTTTACACTACCTTGGTAGGCATCTGAAAGACACCACAAAAGTTGTTCTACCTGCTTTCTGGGCTGAGATGGGGAACCGCTGAATTTTGGACTCGGCCGGTGACAAAATGTTCCAAACACACCCCATGCACAACTCCACCACGGAAGGTGCCAGACAGGAGTTCTCTTGGTAGATTTTACACTACCTTGGTAGGCATCTAAAAGACACCACAAAAGATGTTCTACCTGCTTTCTGGGCTGAGATGGGGAACCGCTGAATTTTGGACTCGGCCGGTGACAAAATGTTCCAAACACACCCCATGCACAACTCCACCGGGGGAGGTGCCAGACAGGAGTTCTGTTGGTAGATTTTACACTACCTTGGTAGGCATCAAAAAGACACTACAAAAGTTGTTCTACCTGCTTTCTGGGCTGAGATGGGGAAGAGCTGAATTTTGGAGTCGGCTGGTGACAAAATGTTCCAAACACACCCCCTGCACAACTCCACCGGGGAAGGTGCCAGACAGGAGTTCTGTTGGTAGATTTTACACTACCTTGGTAGGCAGCTGAAAGGCACCACAAAAGTTGTTCTTCCTGCTTTCTGGGCTGAGATGGGGAACCGCTGAATTTTGGAGTCGGCTTGTGGCAAAATGTTACAAACACACCCCCTGCACAACTCCACCGGGGAAGGTGCCAGAAAGGAGTTCTCCTGGTAGTTTTTACATTGCTCCGGTAGGCAGCTGAAAGACACCACAAAAGTTGTTCTACCTGCTTTCTGGGCTGAGATGGGGAACCGCTGAATTTTGGAGTCGGCTGGTGGCAAAATGTTCCAAACACACCCCCTGCACAACTCCACCGGGGAAGGTGCCAGACAGGAGTTCTGTTGGTAGATTTTACACTACCTTGGTAGGCAGCTGAAAGGCACCACAAAAGTTGTTCTTCCTGCTTTCTGGGCTGAGATGGGGAACCGCTGAATTTTGGAGTCGGCTGGTGACAAAATGTTCCAAACACACCCCATGCACAACTCCACCGGGGAAGGTGCCAGAAAGGAGTTCTCCTGGTAGTTTTGACATTGCTCCGGTAGGCATCTGAAAGACACCACAAAAGTTGTACTACCTGCTTTCTGGGCTGAGATGGGGAACCGCTGAATTTTGGACTCGGCCGGTGACAAAATGTTCCAAACACACCCCATGCACAACTCCACCGGGGAAGGTGCCAGACAGGAGTTCTGTTGGTAGATTTTACACTACCTTGGTAGGCATCAAAAAGACACTACAAAAGTTGTTCTTCCTGCTTTCTGGGCTGAGATGGGGAACAGCTGAATTTTGGAGTCGGCTGGTGGCAAAATGTTCCAAACACACCCCATGCACAACTCCACCGGGGAAGGTGCCAGACAGGAGTTCTGTTGGTAGATTTTACACTACCTTGGTAGGCAGCTGAAAGGCACCACAAAAGTTGTACTACCTGCTTTCTGGGCTGAGATGGGGAACAGCTGAATTTTGGAGTCGGCTGGTGACAAAATGTTCCAAACACACCCCATGCACAACTCCACCGGGGAAGGTGCCAGAAAGGAGTTCTCCTGGTAGTTTTGACATTGCTCCGGTAGGCATCTGAAAGACACCACAAAAGTTGTTCTATCTGCTTTCTGGGCTGAGATGGGGAATCGCTGAATTTTGGACTCGGCCGGTGACAAAATGTTCCAAACACACCCCATGCACAACTCCACCGGGGAAGGTGCCAGACAGGAGTTCTCTTAGTAGTTTTTACACTACCTTGGTAGGCATCAAAAAGACACCACAAAAGTTGTTCTACCTGCTTTCTGGGCTGAGATGGGGAACCGCTGAATTTTGGACTCGGCCGGTGACAAAATGTTCCAAACACACCCCATGCACAACTCCACCACGGAAGGTGCCAGACAGGAGTTCTCTTGGTAGATTTTACACTACCTTGGTAGGCATCTAAAAGACACCACAAAAGATGTTCTACCTGCTTTCTGGGCTGAGATGGGGAACCGCTGAATTTTGGACTCGGCCGGTGACAAAATGTTCCAAACACACCCCCTGCACAACTCCACCGGGGAAGGTGCCAGACAGGAGTTCTGTTGGTAGATTTTACACTACCTTGGTAGGCAGCTGAAAGGCACCACAAAAGTTGTTCTTCCTGCTTTCTGGGCTGAGATGGGGAACCGCTGAATTTTGGAGTCGGCTGGTGGCAAAATGTTACAAACACACCCCATGCACAGCTCCACCGGGGAAGGTGCCAGAAAGGAGTTCTGTTGGTAGATTTTACATTGCTCCGGTAGGCATCAAAAAGACACCACAAAAGTTGTACTACCTGCTTTCTGGGCTGAGATGGGGAACCGCTGAATTTTGGAGTCGGCTGGTGACAATATGTTCCAAACACACCCCCTGCACAACTCCACCGGGGAAGGTGCCAGACAGGAGTTCTCTTGGTAGATTTTACACTACCTTGGTAGGCAGCTGAAAGGCACCACAAAAGTTGTTCTTCCTGCTTTCTGGTCTGAGATGGGGAACGGCTGAATTTTGGAGTCGGCTAGTGGCAAAATGTTACAAACACACCCCATGCACAACTCCACCGGGGAAGGTGCCAGAAAGGAGTTCTCCTGGTAGTTTTTACATTGCTCCGGTAGGCATCTGAAAGACACCACAAAAGTTGTTGTACCTGCTTTCTGGGCTGAGATGGGGAACCTCTGAATTTTGGAGTCGGCCGGTGACAAAATGTTCCAAACACACCCCATGCACAACTCCAACGGGGAAGGTGCCAGACAGGAGTTCTGTTGGTAGATTTTACACTACCTTGGTAGGCATCAAAAAGACACTACAAAAGTTGTTCTTCCTGCTTTCTGGGCTGAGATGGGGAACAGCTGAATTTTGGAGTCGGCTGGTGGCAAAATGTTCCAAACACACCCCCTGCACAACTCCACCGGGGAAGGTGCCAGACAGGAGTTCTGTTGGTAGATTTTACACTACCTTGGTAGGCATCTAAAAGACACCACATAAGATGTTCTACCTGCTTTCTGGGCTGAGATGGGGAACCGCTGAATTTTGGATTCGGCTTGTGGCAAAATGTTCCAAACACACCCCCTGCACAACTCCACCGGGGAAGGTGCCAGACAGGAGTTCTGTTGGTAGATTTTACACTACCTTGGTAGGCAGCTGAAAGGCACCACAAAAGTTGTTCTTCCTGCTTTCTGGGCTGAGATGGGGAACGGCTGAATTTTGGAGTCGGCTGGTGACAAAATGTTCCAAACACACCCCCTGCACAAGTCCACCGGGGAAGGTGCCAGAAAGGAGTTCTCCTGGTAGTTTTTACATTGCTCCGGTAGGCATCTGAAAGACACCACAAAAGTTGTTCTACCTGCTTTCTGGGCTGAGATGGGGAACCGCTGAATTTTGGAGTCGGCTGGTGACAAAATGTTCCAAACACACCCCCTGCACAACTCCACCACGGAAGGTGCCAGACAGGAGTTCTCTTGGTAGATTTTACACTACCTTGGTAGGCAGCTGAAAGGCACCACAAAAGTTGCTCTTCCTGCTTTCTGGGCTGAGATGGGGAACCGCTGAATTTTGGAGTCGGCTGGTGGCAAAATGTTCCAAACACACCCCATGCACAACTCCACCGGGGAAGGTGCCAGAAAGGAGTTCTCCTGGTAGTTTTTACATTGCTCCGGTAGGCATCTGAAAGACACCACAAAAGTTGTACTACCTGCTTTCTGGGCTGAGATGGGGAACCGCTGAATTTTGGAGTCGGCTGGTGACAAAATGTTCCAAACACACCCCATGCACAACTCCACCGGGGAAGGTGCCAGACAGGAGTTCTCCTGGTAGTTTTTACATTGCTCCGGTAGGCATCTGAAAGACACCACAAAAGTTGTTGTACCTGCTTTCTGGGCTGAGATGGGGAACCGCTGAATTTTGGAGTCGGCCGGTGACAAAATGTTCCAAACACACCCCATGCACAACTCCACCGGGGAAGGTGCCAGACAGGAGTTCTGTTGGTAGATTTTACACTACCTTGGTAGGCATCAAAAAGACACTACAAATGTTGTTCTTCCTGCTTTCTGGGCTGAGATGGGGAACAGCTGAATTTTGGAGTCGGCTGGTGGCAAAATGTTCCAAACACACCCCATGCACAACTCCACCGGGGAAGGTGCCAGACAGGAGTTCTCTTGATAGATTTTACATTGCTCCGGTAGGCACCTCAAAGACACCACAAAACTTGTTCTATCTGCTTTCTGGGCTGAGATGGGGAATCGCTGAATTTTGGACTCGGCCGGTGACAAAATGTTCCAAACACACCCCATGCACAACTCCACCGGGGAAGGTGCCAGACAGGAGTTCTCTTAGTAGTTTTTACACTACCTTGGTAGGCATCAAAAAGACACCACAAAAGTTGTTCTACCTGCTTTCTGGGCTGAGATGGGGAACCGCTGAATTTTGGACTCGGCCGGTGACAAAATGTTCCAAACACACCCCCTGCACAACTCCACCACGGAAGGTGCCAGACAGGAGTTCTCTTGGTAGATTTTACACTACCTTGGTAGGCATCTAAAAGACACCACGAAAGATGTTCTACCTGCTTTCTGGGCTGAGATGGGGAACCGCTGAATTTTGGAGTCGGCCGGTGACAAAATGTTCCAAACACACCCCATGCACAACTCCACCGGGGAAGGTGCCAGACAGGAGTTCTGTTGGTAGATTTTACACTACCTTGGTAGGCATCAAAAAGACACTACAAAAGTTGTTCTACCTGCTTTCTGGGCTGAGATGGGGAACCGCTGAATTTTGGACTCGGCCGGTGACAAAATGTTCCAAACACACCCCATGCACAACTCCACCGGGGAAGGTGCCAGACAGGAGTTCTCTTGATAGATTTTACATTGCTCTGGTAGGCACCTCAAAGACACCACAAAAGTTGTTCTACCTGCTTTCTGGGCTGAGATGGGGAACCGCTGAATTTTGGAGTCGGCTGGTGACAAAATGTTCCAAACACACCCCCTGCACAACTCCACCGGGGAAGGTGCCAGACAGGAGTTCTGTTGGTAGTTTTTACATTGCTCCGGTAGGCATCTGAAAGACACCACAAAAGTTGTTCTACCTGCTTTCTGGGCTGAGATGGGGAACCGCTGAATTTTGGATTCGGCTTGTGGCAAAATGTTACAAACACACCCCATGCACAACTCCACCGGGGAAGGTGCCAGAAAGGAGTTCTCCTGGTAGTTTTTACATTGCTCCGGTAGGCATCTGAAAGACACCACAAAAGTTGTACTACCTGCTTTCTGGGCTGAGATGGGGAACCGCTGAATTTTGGAGTCGGCTGGTGACAAAATGTTCCAAACACACCCCATGCACAACTCCACCGGGGAAGGTGCCAGAAAGGAGTTCTCCTGGTAGTTTTTACATTGCTCCGGTAGGCATCTGAAAGACACTACAAAAGTTGTTGTACCTGCTTTCTGGGCTGAGATGGGGAACCGCTGAATTTTGGAGTCGGCTGGTGACAAAATGTTCCAAACACATCCCCTGCACAACTCCACCGGGGAAGGTGCCAGAAAGGAGTTCTCCTGGTAGATTTTACACTACCTTGGTAGGCATCTAAAAGACACCACAAAAGTTGTTCTTCCTGCTTTCTGGGCTGAGATGGGGAACCGCTGAATTTTGGACTCGGCCGGTGACAAAATTTTCCAAACACACCCCCTGCACAACTCCACCGGGGAAGGTGCCAGAAAGGAGTTCTCCTGGTAGATTTTACACTACCTTGGTAAGCATCAAAAAGACACTACAAAAGTTGTTCTACCTGCTTTCTGGGCTGAGATGGGGAACAGCTGAATTTTGGAGTCGGCTGGTGGCAAAATGTTCCAAACACACCCCATGCACAACTCCACCGGGGAAGGTGCCAGACAGGAGTTCTCTTGATAGATTTTACATTGCTCTGGTAGGCACCTCAAAGACACCACAAAAGTTGTTCTACCTGCTTTCTGGGCTGAGATGGGGAACCGCTGAATTTTGGAGTCGGCTGGTGACAAAATGTTCCAAACACACCCCCTGCACAACTCCACCGGGGAAGGTGCCAGACAGGAGTTCTGTTGGTAGATTTTACACTACCTTGGTAGGCAGCTGAAAGGCACCACAAAAGTTGTTCTTCCTGCTTTCTGGGCTGAGATGGGGAACCGCTGAATTTTGGAGTCGGCTGGTGACAAAATGTTCCAAACACTCCCCCTGCACAACTCCACCGGGGAAGGTGCCAGACAGGAGTTCTGTTGGTAGATTTTACACTACCTTGGGAGGCAGCTGAAAGGCACCACAAAAGTTGTTCTTCCTGCTTTCTGGGCTGAGATGGGGAACCGCTGAATTTTGGACTCGGCTTGTAGCGAAATGTTACAAACACACCCCATGCACAACTCCACCGGGGAAGGTGCCAGAAAGGAGTTCTCCTGGTAGTTTTTACATTGCTCCGGTAGGCATCTGAAAGACACCACAAAAGTTGTACTACCTGCTTTCTGGGCTGAGATGGGGAACCGCTGAATTTTGGAGTCGGCTGGTGACAAAATGTTCCAAACACACCCCATGCACAACTCCACCGGGGAAGGTGCCAGAAAGGAGTTCTCCTGGTAGTTTTTACATTGCTCCGGTAGGCATCTGAAAGACACCACAAAAGTTGTTCTACCTGCTTTCTGGGCTGAGATGGGGAACCGCTGAATTTTGGAGTCGGCTGGTGACAAAATGTTCCAAACACACCCCATGCACAACTCCACCGGGGAAGGTGCCAGACAGGAGTTCTGTTGGTAGATTTTACACTACCTTGGTAGGCATCAAAAAGACACTACAAATGTTGTTCTTCCTGCTTTCTGGGCTGAGATGGGGAACAGCTGAATTTTGGAGTCGGCTGGTGGCAAAATGTTCCAAACACACCCCATGCACAACTCCACCGGGGAAGGTGCCAGACAGGAGTTCTGTTGGTAGATTTTACATTGCTCTGGTAGTCACCTCAAAGACACCACAAAACTTGTTCTATCTGCTTTCTGGGCTGAGATGGGGAATCGCTGAATTTTGGACTCGGCCGGTGACAAAATGTTCCAAACACACCCCCTGCACAACTCCACCGGGGAAGGTGCCAGAAAGGAGTTCTCCTGGTAGATTTTACACTACCTTGGTAGGCAGCTGAAAGGCACCACAAAAGTTGTTCTTCCTGCTTTCTGGGCTGAGATGGGGAACGGCTGAATTTTGGAGTCGGCTGGTGACAAAATGTTCCAAACACACCCCCTGCACAAGTCCACCGGGGAAGGTGCCAGAAAGGAGTTCTCCTGGTAGTTTTTACATTGCTCCGGTAGGCATCTGAAAGACACCACAAAAGTTGTTCTACCTGCTTTTTGGGCTGAGATGGGGAACCGCTGAATTTTGGAGTCGGCTGGTGACAAAATGTTCCAAACACACCCCCTGCACAACTCCACCACGGAAGGTGCCAGACAGGAGTTCTCTTGGTAGATTTTACACTACCTTGGTAGGCATCAAAAAGACACTACAAAAGTTGTTCTACCTGCTTTCTGGGCTGAGATGGGGAACCGCTGAATTTTGGACTCGGCCGGTGACAAAATGTTCCAAACACACCCCATGCACAACTCCACCGGGGAAGGTGCCAGACAGGAGTTCTCTTGATAGATTTTACATTGCTCTGGTAGGCACCTCAAAGACACCACAAAAGTTGTTCTACCTGCTTTCTGGGCTGAGATGGGGAACCGCTGAATTTTGGAGTCGGCTGGTGACAAAATGTTCCAAACACACCCCCTGCACAACTCCACCGGGGAAGGTGCCAGACAGGAGTTCTGTTGGTAGTTTTTACATTGCTCCGGTAGGCATCTGAAAGACACCACAAAAGTTGTTCTACCTGCTTTCTGGGCTGAGATGGGGAACCGCTGAATTTTGGATTCGGCTTGTGGCAAAATGTTACAAACACACCCCATGCACAACTCCACCGGGGAAGGTGCCAGAAAGGAGTTCTCCTGGTAGTTTTTACATTGCTCCGGTAGGCATCTGAAAGACACCACAAAAGTTGTACTACCTGCTTTCTGGGCTGAGATGGGGAACGGCTGAATTTTGGAGTCGGCTGGTGACAAAATGTTCCAAACACACCCCATGCACAACTCCACCGGGGAAGGTGCCAGAAAGGAGTTCTCCTGGTAGTTTTTACATTGCTCCGGTAGGCATCTGAAAGACACTACAAAAGTTGTTGTACCTGCTTTCTGGGCTGAGATGGGGAACCGCTGAATTTTGGAGTCGGCTGGTGACAAAATGTTCCAAACACATCCCCTGCACAACTCCACCGGGGAAGGTGCCAGAAAGGAGTTCTCCTGGTAGATTTTACACTACCTTGGTAGGAATCTAAAAGACACCACAAAAGATGTTCTACCTGCTTTCTGGGCTGAGATGGGGAACCGCTGAATTTTGGACTCGGCCGGTGACAAAATTTTCCAAACACACCCCCTGCACAACTCCACCGGGGAAGGTGCCAGACAGGAGTTCTGTTGGTAGATTTTACACTACCTTGGTAGGCATCAAAAAGACACTACAAAAGTTGTTCTACCTGCTTTCTGGGCTGAGATGGGGAACAGCTGAATTTTGGAGTCGGCTGGTGGCAAAATGTTCCAAACACACCCCATGCACAACTCCACCGGGGAAGGTGCCAGACAGGAGTTCTCTTGATAGATTTTACATTGCTCTGGTAGGCACCTCAAAGACACCACAAAAGTTGTTCTACCTGCTTTCTGGGCTGAGATGGGGAACCGCTGAATTTTGGAGTCGGCTGGTGACAAAATGTTCCAAACACACCCCCTGCACAACTCCACCGGGGAAGGTGCCAGACAGGAGTTCTGTTGGTAGATTTTACACTACCTTGGTAGGCAGCTGAAAGGCACCACAAAAGTTGTTCTTCCTGCTTTCTGGGCTGAGATGGGGAACCGCTGAATTTTGGAGTCGGCTGGTGACAAAATGTTCCAAACACTCCCCCTGCACAACTCCACCGGGGAAGGTGCCAGACAGGAGTTCTGTTGGTAGATTTTACACTACCTTGGGAGGCAGCTGAAAGGCACCACAAAAGTTGTTCTTCCTGCTTTCTGGGCTGAGATGGGGAACCGCTGAATTTTGGACTCGGCTTGTAGCGAAATGTTACAAACACACCCCATGCACAACTCCACCGGGGAAGGTGCCAGAAAGGAGTTCTCCTGGTAGTTTTTACATTGCTCCGGTAGGCATCTGAAAGACACCACAAAAGTTGTTCTACCTGCTTTCTGGGCTGAGATGGGGAACCGCTGAATTTTGGAGTCGGCTGGTGACAAAATGTTCCAAACACACCCCATGCACAACTCCACCGGGGAAGGTGCCAGACAGGAGTTCTGTTGGTAGATTTTACACTACCTTGGTAGGCATCAAAAAGACACTACAAAAGTTGTTCTTCCTGCTTTCTGGGCTGAGATGGGGAACAGCTGAATTTTGGAGTCGGCTGGTGGCAAAATGTTCCAAACACACCCCCTGCACAACTCCACCGGGGAAGGTGCCAGACAGGAGTTCTGTTGGTAGATTTTACATTGCTCTGGTAGTCACCTCAAAGACACCACAAAACTTGTTCTATCTGCTTTCTGGGCTGAGATGGGGAATCGCTGAATTTTGGACTCGGCCGGTGACAAAATGTTCCAAACACACCCCATGCACAACTCCACCGGGGAAGGTGCCAGAAAGGAGTTCTCCTGGTAGTTTTTACATTGCTCCGGTAGGCATCTGAAAGACACCACAAAAGTTGTACTACCTGCTTTCTGGGCTGAGATGGGGAACCGCTGAATTTTGGACTCGGCCGGTGACAAAATGTTCCAAACACACCCCATGCACAACTCCACCGGGGAAGGTGCCAGACAGGAGTTCTCTTGGTAGATTTTACACTACCTTGGTAGGCATCTAAAAGACACCACAAAAGATGTTCTACCTGCTTTCTGGGCTGAGATGGGGAACCGCTGAATTTTGGACTCGGCCGGTGACAAAATGTTCCAAACACACCCCATGCACAACTCCACCGGGGGAGGTGCCAGACAGGAGTTCTGTTGGTAGATTTTACACTACCTTGGTAGGCATCAAAAAGACACTACAAAAGTTGTTCTACCTGCTTTCTGGGCTGAGATGGGGAACAGCTGAATTTTGGAGTCGGCTGGTGGCAAAATGTTCCAAACACACCCCATGCACAACTCCACCGGGGAAGGTGCCAGACAGGAGTTCTCTTGATAGATTTTACATTGCTCTGGTAGGCACCTCAAAGACACCACAAAAGTTGTTCTACCTGCTTTCTGGGCTGAGATGGGGAATCGCTGAATTTTGGACTCGGCCGGTGACAAAATGTTCCAAAGACACCCCCTGCACAACTCCACCGGGGAAGGTGCCAGACAGGAGTTCTGTTGGTAGATTTTACACTACCTTGGTAGGCAGCTGAAAGGCACCACAAAAGTTGTTCTTCCTGCTTTCTGGGCTGAGATGGGGAACCGCTGATATTTGGAGTCGGCTGGTGACAAAATGTTCCAAACACACCCCCTGCACAACTCCACCGGGGAAGGTGCCAGACAGGAGTTCTGTTGGTAGATTTTACACTACCTTGTTAGGCAGCTGAAAGGCACCACAAATGTTGTTCTTCCTGCTTTCTGGGCTGAGATGGGGAACCGCTGAATTTTGGACTCGGCTGGTGACAAAATGTTCCAAACACACCCCATGCACAACTCCACCGGGGAAGGTGCCAGAAAGGAGTTCTCCTGGTAGTTTTTACATTGCTCCGGTAGGCATCTGAAAGACACCACAAAAGTTGTACTACCTGCTTTCTGGGCTGAGATGGGGAACCGCTGAATTTTGGAGTCGGCTGGTGACAAAATGTTCCAAACACACCCCATGCACAACTCCACCGGGGAAGGTGCCAGAAAGGAGTTCTCCTGGTAGTTTTGACATTGCTCCGGTAGGCATCTGAAAGACACCACAAAAGTTGTTGTACCTGCTTTCTGGGCTGAGATGGGGAACCGCTGAATTTTGGAGTCGGCTGGTGACAAAATGTTCCAAACACACCCCATGCACAACTCCACCGGGGAAGGTGCCAGACAGGAGTTCTGTTGGTAGATTTTACACTACCTTGGTAGGCATCAAAAAGACACTACAAATGTTGTTCTTCCTGCTTTCTGGGCTGAGATGGGGAACAGCTGAATTTTGGAGTCGGCTGGTGGCAAAATGTTCCAAACACACCCCATGCACAACTCCACCGGGGAAGGTGCCAGACAGGAGTTCTCCTGGTAGTTTTTACATTGCTCTGGTAGTCACCTCAAAGACACCACAAAACTTCTTCTACCAGCTTTCTGGGCTGAGATGGGGAATCGCTGAATTTTGGAGTCGGCTGGTGACAAAATGTTCCAAACACACCCCATGCACAACTCCACCGGGGAAGGTGCCAGACAGGAGTTCTCTTAGTAGTTTTTACACTACCTTGGTAGGCATCTGAAAGACACCACAAAAGTTGTTCTACCTGCTTTCTGGGCTGAGATGGGGAACCGCTGAATTTTGGACTCGGCCGGTGACAAAATGTTCCAAACACACCCCATGCACAACTCCACCACGGAAGGTGCCAGACAGGAGTTCTCTTGGTAGATTTTACACTACCTTGGTAGGCATCTAAAAGACACCACAAAAGATGTTCTACCTGCTTTCTGGGCTGAGATGGGGAACCGCTGAATTTTGGACTCGGCCGGTGACAAAATGTTCCAAACACACCCCATGCACAACTCCACCGGGGAAGGTGCCAGACAGGAGTTCTGTTGGTAGATTTTACACTACCTTGGTAGGCATCAAAAAGACACTACAAAAGTTGTTCTACCTGCTTTCTGGGCTGAGATGGGGAACAGCTGAATTTTGGAGTCGGCTGGTGACAAAATGTTCCAAACACACCCCATGCACAACTCCACCGGGGAAGGTGCCAGACAGGAGTTCTCTTGATAGATTTTACATTGCTCTGGTAGGCACCTCAAAGACACCACAAAAGTTGTTCTACCTGCTTTCTGGGCTGAGATGGGGAATCGCTGAATTTTGGACTCGGCCGGTGACAAAATGTTCCAAACACACCCCCTGCACAACTCCACCGGGGAAGGTGCCAGACAGGAGTTCTGTTGGTAGATTTTACACTACCTTGGTAGGCAGCTGAAAGGCACCACAAAAGATGTTCTACCTGCTTTCTGGGCTGAGATGGGGAACCGCTGAATTTTGGACTCGGCCGGTGACAAAATGTTCCAAACACACCCCATGCACAACTCCACCGGGGAAGGTGCCAGACAGGAGTTCTGTTGGTAGATTTTACACTACCTTGGTAGGCAGCTGAAAGGCACCACAAAAGTTGTTCTACCTGCTTTCTGGGCTGAGATGGGGAACCGCTGAATTTTGGAGTCGGCTGGTGACAAAATGTTCCAAACACACCCCCTGCACAACTCCACCGGGGAAGGTGCCAGACAGGAGTTCTCTTGATAGTTTTTACACTACCTTGGTAGGCATCTAAAAGACACCACAAAAGATGTTCTACCTGCTTTCTGGGCTGAGATGATGAACCGCTGAATTTTGGACTCGGCCGGTGACAAAATGTTCCAAACACACCCCCTGCACAACTCCACCGGGGAAGGTGCCAGACAGGAGTTCTGTTGGTAGATTTTACACTACCTTGGTAGGCATCAAAAAGACACTACAAAAGTTGTTCTACCTGCTTTCTGGGCTGAGATGGGGAACAGCTGAATTTTGGAGTCGGCTGGTGGCAAAATGTTCCAAACACACCCCATGCACAACTCCACCGGGGAAGGTGCCAGACAGGAGTTCTCTTGATAGATTTTACATTGCTCTGGTAGGCACCTCAAAGACACCACAAAAGTTGTTCTACCTGCTTTCTGGGCTGAGATGGGGAACCGCTGAATTTTGGAGTCGGCTGGTGACAAAATGTTCCAAACACACCCCATGTACAACTCCACCGGGGAAGGTGCCAGACAGGAGTTCTCTTAGTAGTTTTTACACTACCTTGGTAGGCATCTGAAAGACACCACAAAAGTTGTTGTACCTGTTTTCTGGGCTGAGATGGGGAACCGCTGAATTTTGGAGTCGGCCGGTGACAAAATGTTCCAAACACACCCCATGCACAACTCCACCGGGGAAGGTGCCAGACAGGAGTTCTGTTGGTAGATTTTACACTACCTTGGTAGGCATCTAAAAGACACCACAAAAGATGTTCTACCTGCTTTCTGGGCTGAGATGGGGAACCGCTGAATTTTGGACTCGGCCGGTGACAAAATGTTCCAAACACACCCCATGCACAACTCCACCGGGGAAGGTGCCAGACAGGAGTTCTGTTGGTAGATTTTACACTACCTTGGTAGGCATCAAAAAGACACTACAAAAGTTGTTCTACCTGCTTTCTGGGCTGAGATGGGGAACAGCTGAATTTTGGAGTCGGCTGGTGGCAAAATGTTCCAAACACACCCCATGCACATCTCCACCGGGGAAGGTGCCAGACAGGAGTTCTCTTGATAGATTTTACATTGCTCTGGTAGGCACCTCAAAGACACCACAAAAGTTGTTCTACCTGCTTTCTGGGCTGAGATGGGGAACCGCTGAATTTTGGAGTCGGCTGGTGACAAAATGTTCCAAACACACCCCCTGCACAACTCCACCGGGGAAGGTGCCAGACAGGAGTTCTGTTGGTAGATTTTACACTACCTTGGTAGGCAGCTGAAAGGCACAACAAAAGTTGTTCTTCCTGCTTTCTGGGCTGAGATGGGGAACCGCTGAATTTTGGAGTCGGCTGGTGACAAAATGTTCCAAACACACCCCATGCACAACTCCACCGGGGAAGGTGCCAGAAAGGAGTTCTCCTGGTAGTTTTTACATTGCTCCGGTAGGCATCTGAAAGACACCACAAAAGTTGTTCTACCTGCTTTCTGGGCTGAGATGGGGAACCGCTGAATTTTGGACTCGGCCGGTGACAAAATGTTCCAAACACACCCCCTGCACAACTCCACCGGGGAAGGTGCCAGACAGGAGTTCTCTTAATAGTTTTTACACTAGCTTGGTAGGCATCTAAAAGACACCACAAAAGATGTTCTACGTGCTTTCTGGGCTGAGATGGGGAACCGCTGAATTTTGGACTCGGCCGGTGACAAAATGTTCCAAACACACCCCCTGCACAACTCCACCATGGAAAGTGCCAGACAGGAGTTCTGTTGGTAGATTTTACACTACCTTGGTAGGCATCAAAAAGACACCACAAAAGTTGTTCTACCTGCTTTCTGGGCTGAGATGGGGAACCGCTGAATTTTGGACTCGGCCGGTGACAAAATGTTCCAAACACACCCCATGCACAACTCCACCACGGAAGGTGCCAGACAGGAGTTCTCTTGGTAGATTTTACACTACCTTGGTAGGCATCTAAAAGACACCACAAAAGATGTTCTACCTGCTTTCTGGGCTGAGATGGGGAACCGCTGAATTTTGGACTCGGCCGGTGACAAAATGTTCCAAACACACCCCATGCACAACTCCACCGGGGAAGGTGCCAGACAGGAGTTCTGTTGGTAGATTTTACACTACCTTGGTAGGCATCAAAAAGACACTACAAAAGTTGTTCTACCTGCTTTCTGGGCTGAGATGGGGAACAGCTGAATTTTGGAGTCGGCTGGTGACAAAATGTTCCAAACACACCCCATGCACAACTCCACCACGGAAGGTGCCAGACAGGAGTTCTCTTGATAGATTTTACATTGCTCTGGTAGGCACCTCAAAGACACCACAAAAGTTGTTCTACCTGCTTTCTGGGCTGAGATGGGGAACCGCTGAATTTTGGAGTCGGCTGGTGACAAAATGTTCCAAACACACCCCCTGCACAACTCCACCGGGGAAGGTGCCAGACAGGAGTTCTGTTGGTAGATTTTACACTACCTTGGTAGGCAGCTGAAAGGCACAACAAAAGTTGTTCTTCCTGCTTTCTGGGCTGAGATGGGGAACCGCTGAATTTTGGAGTCGGCTGGTGACAAAATGTTCCAAACACACCCCATGCACAACTCCACCGGGGAAGGTGCCAGAAAGGAGTTCTCCTGGTAGTTTTTACATTGCTCCGGTAGGCATCTGAAAGACACCACAAAAGTTGTTCTACCTGCTTTCTGGGCTGAGATGGGGAACCGCTGAATTTTGGACTCGGCCGGTGACAAAATGTTCCAAACACACCCCCTGCACAACTCCACCGGGGAAGGTGCCAGACAGGAGTTCTCTTAATAGTTTTTACACTAGCTTGGTAGGCATCTAAAAGACACCACAAAAGATGTTCTACGTGCTTTCTGGGCTGAGATGGGGAACCGCTGAATTTTGGACTCGGCCGGTGACAAAATGTTCCAAACACACCCCCTGCACAACTCCACCGGGGAAAGTGCCAGACAGGAGTTCTGTTGGTAGATTTTACACTACCTTGGTAGGCATCAAAAAGACACCACAAAAGTTGTTCTACCTGCTTTCTGGGCTGAGATGGGGAACCGCTGAATTTTGGACTCGGCCGGTGACAAAATGTTCCAAACACACCCCATGCACAACTCCACCACGGAAGGTGCCAGACAGGAGTTCTCTTGGTAGATTTTACACTACCTTGGTAGGCATCTAAAAGACACCACAAAAGATGTTCTACCTGCTTTCTGGGCTGAGATGGGGAACCGCTGAATTTTGGACTCGGCCGGTGACAAAATGTTCCAAACACACCCCATGCACAACTCCACCGGGGAAGGTGCCAGACAGGAGTTCTGTTGGTAGATTTTACACTACCTTGGTAGGCATCAAAAAGACACTACAAAAGTTGTTCTACCTGCTTTCTGGGCTGAGATGGGGAACAGCTGAATTTTGGAGTCGGCCGGTGACAAAATGTTCCAAACACACCCCATGCACAACTCCACCACGGAAGGTGCCAGACAGGAGTTCTCTTGATAGATTTTACATTGCTCTGGTAGGCACCTCAAAGACACCACAAAAGTTGTTCTACCTGCTTTCTGGGCTGAGATGGGGAACCGCTGAATTTTGGAGTCGGCTGGTGACAAAATGTTCCAAACACACCCCCTGCACAACTCCACCGGGGAAGGTGCCAGACAGGAGTTCTGTTGGTAGATTTTACACTACCTTGGTAGGCAGCTGAAAGGCACAACAAAAGTTGTTCTTCCTGCTTTCTGGGCTGAGATGGGGAACCGCTGAATTTTGGAGTCGGCTGGTGACAAAATGTTCCAAACACACCCCATGCACAACTCCACCGGGGAAGGTGCCAGAAAGGAGTTCTCCTGGTAGTTTTTACATTGCTCCGGTAGGCATCTGAAAGACACCACAAAAGTTGTTCTACCTGCTTTCTGGGCTGAGATGGGGAACCGCTGAATTTTGGACTCGGCCGGTGACAAAATGTTCCAAACACACCCCCTGCACAACTCCACCGGGGAAGGTGCCAGACAGGAGTTCTCTTAATAGTTTTTACACTAGCTTGGTAGGCATCTAAAAGACACCACAAAAGATGTTCTACGTGCTTTCTGGGCTGAGATGGGGAACCGCTGAATTTTGGACTCGGCCGGTGACAAAATGTTCCAAACACACCCCCTGCACAACTCCACCGGGGAAAGTGCCAGACAGGAGTTCTGTTGGTAGATTTTACACTACCTTGGTAGGCATCAAAAAGACACCACAAAAGTTGTTCTACCTGCTTTCTGGGCTGAGATGGGGAACCGCTGAATTTTGGACTCGGCCGGTGACAAAATGTTCCAAACACACCCCATGCACAACTCCACCACGGAAGGTGCCAGACAGGAGTTCTCTTGGTAGATTTTACACTACCTTGGTAGGCATCTAAAAGACACCACAAAAGATGTTCTACCTGCTTTCTGGGCTGAGATGGGGAACCGCTGAATTTTGGACTCGGCCGGTGACAAAATGTTCCAAACACACCCCATGCACAACTCCACCGGGGAAGGTGCCAGACAGGAGTTCTGTTGGTAGATTTTACACTACCTTGGTAGGCATCAAAAAGACACTACAAAAGTTGTTCTACCTGCTTTCTGGGCTGAGATGGGGAACAGCTGAATTTTGGAGTCGGCTGGTGACAAAATGTTCCAAACACACCCCATGCACAACTCCACCGGGGAAGGTGCCAGACAGGAGTTCTCTTGATAGATTTTACATTGCTCTGGTAGGCACCTCAAAGACACCACAAAAGTTGTTCTACCTGCTTTCTGGGCTGAGATGGGGAACCGCTGAATTTTGGAGTCGGCTGGTGACAAAATGTTCCAAACACACCCCCTGCACAACTCCACCGGGGAAGGTGCCAGACAGGAGTTCTTTTGGTAGATTTTACACTACCTTGGTAGGCAGCTGAAAGGCACAACAAAAGTTGTTCTTCCTGCTTTCTGGGCTGAGATGGGGAACCGCTGAATTTTGGAGTCGGCTGGTGACAAAATGTTCCAAACACACCCCATGCACAACTCCACCGGGGAAGGTGCCAGAAAGGAGTTCTCCTGGTAGTTTTTACATTGCTCCGGTAGGCATCTGAAAGACACCACAAAAGTTGTTCTACCTGCTTTCTGGGCTGAGATGGGGAACCGCTGAATTTTGGACTCGGCCGGTGACAAAATGTTCCAAACACACCCCCTGCACAACTCCACCGGGGAAGGTGCCAGACAGGAGTTCTCTTGATAGTTTTTACACTACCTTGGTAGGCATCTAAAAGACACCACAAAAGATGTTCTACCTGCTTTCTGGGCTGAGATGGGGAACCGCTGAATTTTGGACTCGGCCGGTGACAAAATGTTCCAAACACACCCCCTGCACAACTCCACCGGGGAAGGTGCCAGACAGGAGTTCTGTTGGTAGATTTTACACTACCTTGGTAGGCATCAAAAAGACACTACAAAAGTTGTTCTACCTGCTTTCTGGGCTGAGATGGGGAACCGCTGAATTTTGGACTCGGCCGGTGACAAAATGTTCCAAACACACCCCATGCACAACTCCACCGGGGAAGGTGCCAGACAGGAGTTCTCTTGATAGATTTTACATTGCTCTGGTAGGCACCTCAAAGACACCACAAAAGTTGTTCTACCTGCTTTCTGGGCTGAGATGGGGAACCGCTGAATTTTGGAGTCGGCTGGTGACAAAATGTTCCAAACACACCCCATGTACAACTCCACCGGGGAAGGTGCCAGACAGGAGTTCTCTTAGTAGTTTTTACACTACCTTGGTAGGCATCTGAAAGACACCACAAAAGTTGTTGTACCTGTTTTCTGGGCTGAGATGGGGAACCGCTGAATTTTGGAGTCGGCCGGTGACAAAATGTTCCAAACACACCCCATGCACAACTCCACCGGGGAAGGTGCCAGACAGGAGTTCTGTTGGTAGATTTTACACTACCTTGGTAGGCATCTAAAAGACACCACAAAAGATGTTCTACCTGCTTTCTGGGCTGAGATGGGGAACCGCTGAATTTTGGACTCGGCCGGTGACAAAATGTTCCAAACACACCCCATGCACAACTCCACCGGGGAAGGTGCCAGACAGGAGTTCTCTTGGTAGATTTTACACTACCTTGGTAGGCATCAAAAAGACACTACAAAAGTTGTTCTACCTGCTTTCTGGGCTGAGATGGGGAACAGCTGAATTTTGGAGTCGGCTGGTGGCAAAATGTTCCAAACACACCCCATGCACAACTCCACCGGGGAAGGTGCCAGACAGGAGTTCTCTTGATAGATTTTACATTGCTCTGGTAGGCACCTCAAAGACACCACAAAAGTTGTTCTACCTGCTTTCTGGGCTGAGATGGGGAACCGCTGAATTTTGGAGTCGGCTGGTGACAAAATGTTCCAAACACACCCCCTGCACAACTCCACCGGGGAAGGTGCCAGACAGGAGTTCTGTTGGTAGATTTTACACTACCTTGGTAGGCAGCTGAAAGGCACCAGAAAACTTGTTCTACCTGCTTTCTGGGCTGAGATGGGGAACCGCTGAATTTTGGAGTCGGCTGGTGACAAAATGTTCCAAACACACCCCCTGCACAACTCCACCGGGGAAGGTGCCAGAAAGGAGTTCTCCTGGTAGTTTTTACATTGCTCCGGTAGGCATCTGAAAGACACCACAAAAGTTGTTCTACCTGCTTTCTGGGCTGAGATGGGGAACCGCTGAATTTTGGACTCGGCCGGTGACAAAATGTTCCAAACACACCCCCTGCACAACTCCACCGGGGAAGGTGCCAGACAGGAGTTCTCTTAATAGTTTTTACACTAGCTTGGTAGGCATCTAAAAGACACCACAAAAGATGTTCTACGTGCTTTCTGGGCTGAGATGGGGAACCGCTGAATTTTGGACTCGGCCGGTGACAAAATGTTCCAAACACACCCCCTGCACAACTCCACCGGGGAAGGTGCCAGACAGGAGTTCTCTTAGTAGATTTTACACTACCTTGGTAGGCATCTAAAAGACACCACAAAAGATGTTCTACCTGCTTTCTGGGCTGAGATGGGGAACCGCTGAATTTTGGACTCGGCCGGTGACAAAATGTTCCAAACACACCCCATGCACAACTCCACCGGGGAAGGTGCCAGACAGGAGTTCTGTTGGTAGATTTTACACTACCTTGGTAGGCAGCTGAAAGGCACCACAAAAGTTGTTCTACCTGCTTTCTGGGCTGAGATGGGGAACCGCTGAATTTTGGACTCGGCCGGTGACAAAATGTTCCAAACACACCCCCTGCACAACTCCACCGGGGAAGGTGCCAGACAGGAGTTCTCTTGATAGTTTTTACACTACCTTGGTAGGCATCTAAAAGACACCACAAAAGATGTTCTACCTGCTTTCTGGGCTGAGATGGGGAACCGCTGAATTTTGGACTCGGCCGGTGACAAAATGTTCCAAACACACCCCCTGCACAACTCCACCGGGGAAGGTGCCAGACAGGAGTTCTGTTGGTAGATTTTACACTACCTTGGTAGGCATCAAAAAGACACTACAAAAGTTGTTCTACCTGCTTTCTGGGCTGAGATGGGGAACAGCTGAATTTTGGAGTCGGCTGGTGGCAAAATGTTCCAAACACACCCCATGCACAACTCCACCGGGGAAGGTGCCAGACAGGAGTTCTCTTGATAGATTTTACATTGCTCTGGTAGGCACCTCAAAGACACCACAAAAGTTGTTCTACCTGCTTTCTGGGCTGAGATGGGGAACCGCTGAATTTTGGAGTCGGCTGGTGACAAAATGTTCCAAACACACCCCATGTACAACTCCACCGGGGAAGGTGCCAGACAGGAGTTCTCTTAGTAGTTTTTACACTACCTTGGTAGGCATCTGAAAGACACCACAAAAGTTGTTGTACCTGTTTTCTGGGCTGAGATGGGGAACCGCTGAATTTTGGAGTCGGCCGGTGACAAAATGTTCCAAACACACCCCATGCACAACTCCACCGGGGAAGGTGCCAGACAGGAGTTCTGTTGGTAGATTTTACACTACCTTGGTAGGCATCTAAAAGACACCACAAAAGATGTTCTACCTGCTTTCTGGGCTGAGATGGGGAACCGCTGAATTTTGGACTCGGCCGGTGACAAAATGTTCCAAACACACCCCCTGCACAACTCCACCGGGGAAGGTGCCAGACAGGAGTTCTCTTGGTAGATTTTACACTACCTTGGTAGGCATCAAAAAGACACTACAAAAGTTGTTCTACCTGCTTTCTGGGCTGAGATGGGGAACAGCTGAATTTTGGAGTCGGCTGGTGGCAAAATGTTCCAAACACACCCCATGCACAACTCCACCGGGGAAGGTGCCAGACAGGAGTTCTCTTGATAGATTTTACATTGCTCTGGTAGGCACCTCAAAGACACCACAAAAGTTGTTCTACCTGCTTTCTGGGCTGAGATGGGGAACCGCTGAATTTTGGAGTCGGCTGGTGACAAAATGTTCCAAACACACCCCCTGCACAACTCCACCGGGGAAGGTGCCAGACAGGAGTTCTCTTGGTAGATTTTACACTACCTTGGTAGGCAGCTGAAAGGCACAACAAAAGTTGTTCTTCCTGCTTTCTGGGCTGAGATGGGGAACCGCTGAATTTTGGAGTCGGCTGGTGACAAAATGTTCCAAACACACCCCCTGCACAACTCCACCGGGGAAGGTGCCAGAAAGGAGTTCTCCTGGTAGTTTTTACATTGCTCCGGTAGGCATCTGAAAGACACCACAAAAGTTGTTCTACCTGCTTTCTGGGCTGAGATGGGGAACCGCTGAATTTTGGACTCGGCCGGTGACAAAATGTTCCAAACACACCCCCTGCACAACTCCACCGGGGAAGGTGCCAGACAGGAGTTCTCTTAATAGTTTTTACACTAGCTTGGTAGGCATCTAAAAGACACCACAAAAGATGTTCTACCTGCTTTCTGGGCTGAGATGGGGAACCGCTGAATTTTGGACTCGGCCGGTGACAAAATGTTCCAAACACACCCCCTGCACAACTCCACCGGGGAAAGTGCCAGACAGGAGTTCTGTTGGTAGTTTTTACACTACCTTGGTAGGCAGCTGAAAGGCACCACAAAAGTTGTTCTACCTGCTTTCTGGGCTGAGATGGGGAACAGCTGAATTTTGGAGTCGGCTGGTGGCAAAATGTTCCAAACACACCCCATGCACAACTCCACCACGGAAGGTGCCAGACAGGAGTTCTCTTGATAGCTTTTACATTGCTCTGGTAGGCACCTCAAAGACACCACAAAAGTTGTTCTACCTGCTTTTTGGGCTGAGATGGGGAACCGCTGAATTTTGGACTCGGCCGGTGACAAAATGTTCCAAACACACCCCATGCACAACTCCACCGGGGAAGGTGCCAGACAGGAGTTCTGTTGGTAGATTTTACACTACCTTGGTAGGCAGCTGAAAGGCACCACAAAAGTTGTTCTACCTGCTTTCTGGGCTGAGATGGGGAACCGCTGAATTTTGGACTCGGCCGGTGACAAAATGTTCCAAACACACCCCCTGCACAACTCCACCGGGGAAGGTGCCAGACAGGAGTTCTCTTGATAGTTTTTACACTACCTTGGTAGGCATCTAAAAGACACCACAAAAGATGTTCTACCTGCTTTCTGGGCTGAGATGGGGAACCGCTGAATTTTGGACTCGGCCGGTGACAAAATGTTCCAAACACACCCCCTGCACAACTCCACCGGGGAAGGTGCCAGACAGGAGTTCTGTTGGTAGATTTTACACTACCTTGGTAGGCATCAAAAAGACACTACAAAAGTTGTTCTACCTGCTTTCTGGGCTGAGATGGGGAACAGCTGAATTTTGGAGTCGGCTGGTGGCAAAATGTTCCAAACACACCCCATGCACAACTCCACCGGGGAAGGTGCCAGACAGGAGTTCTCTTGATAGATTTTACATTGCTCTGGTAGGCACCTCAAAGACACCACAAAAGTTGTTCTACCTGCTTTCTGGGCTGAGATGGGGAACCGCTGAATTTTGGAGTCGGCTGGTGACAAAATGTTCCAAACACACCCCATGTACAACTCCACCGGGGAAGGTGCCAGACAGGAGTTCTCTTAGTAGTTTTTACACTACCTTGGTAGGCATCTGAAAGACACCACAAAAGTTGTTGTACCTGTTTTCTGGGCTGAGATGGGGAACCGCTGAATTTTGGAGTCGGCCGGTGACAAAATGTTCCAAACACACCCCATGCACAACTCCACCGGGGAAGGTGCCAGACAGGAGTTCTGTTGGTAGATTTTACACTACCTTGGTAGGCATCAAAAAGACACTACAAAAGTTGTTCTACCTGCTTTCTGGGCTGAGATGGGGAACAGCTGAATTTTGGAGTCGGCTGGTGGCAAAATGTTCCAAACACACCCCATGCACAACTCCACCGGGGAAGGTGCCAGACAGGAGTTCTCTTGATAGATTTTACATTGCTCTGGTAGGCACCTCAAAGACACCACAAAAGTTGTTCTACCTGCTTTCTGGGCTGAGATGGGGAACCGCTGAATTTTGGAGTCGGCTGGTGACAAAATGTTCCAAACACACCCCCTGCACAACTCCACCGGGGAAGGTGCCAGACAGGAGTTCTCTTGGTAGATTTTACACTACCTTGGTAGGCAGCTGAAAGGCACAACAAAAGTTGTTCTTCCTGCTTTCTGGGCTGAGATGGGGAACCGCTGAATTTTGGAGTCGGCTGGTGACAAAATGTTCCAAACACACCCCCTGCACAACTCCACCGGGGAAGGTGCCAGAAAGGAGTTCTCCTGGTAGTTTTTACATTGCTCCGGTAGGCATCTGAAAGACACCACAAAAGTTGTTCTACCTGCTTTCTGGGCTGAGATGGGGAACCGCTGAATTTTGGACTCGGCCGGTGACAAAATGTTCCAAATACACCCCCTGCACAACTCCACCGGGGAAGGTGCCAGACAGGAGTTCTCTTAATAGTTTTTACACTAGCTTGGTAGGCATCTAAAAGACACCACAAAAGATGTTCTACGTGCTTTCTGGGCTGAGATGGGGAACCGCTGAATTTTGGACTCGGCCGGTGACAAAATGTTCCAAACACACCCCCTGCACAACTCCACCGGGGAAGGTGCCAGACAGGAGTTCTGTTGGTAGATTTTACACTACCTTGGTAGGCATCAAAAAGACACTACAAAAGTTGTTCTACCTGCTTTCTGGGCTGAGATGGGGAACAGCTGAATTTTGGAGTCGGCTGGTGGCAAAATGTTCCAAACACACCCCATGCACAACTCCACCGGGGAAGGTGCCAGAAAGGAGTTCTCCTGGTAGTTTTTACATTGCTCCGGTAGGCATCTGAAAGACACCACAAAAGTTGTTCTACCTGCTTTCTGGGCTGAGATGGGGAACCGCTGAATTTTGGAGTCGGCTGGTGGCAAAATGTTCCAAACACACCCCCTGCACAACTCCACCGGGGAAGGTGCCAGACAGGAGTTCTGTTGGTAGATTTTACACTACCTTGGTAGGCAGCTGAAAGGCACCACAAAAGTTGTTCTACCTGCTTTCTGGGCTGAGATGGGGAACCGCTGAATTTTGGAGTCGGCCGGTGACAAAATGTTCCAAACACACCCCATGCACAACTCCACCGGGGAAGGTGCCAGACAGGAGTTCTCTTGATAGATTTTACATTGCTCTGGTAGGCACCTCAAAGACACCACAAAACTTGTTCTATCTGCTTTCTGGGCTGAGATGGGGAACAGATGAATTTTGGACTCGGCCGGTGACAAAATGTTCCAAACACACCCCCTGCACAACTCCACCGGGGAAGGTGCCAGACAGGAGTTCTCTTAGTAGTTTTTACACTACCGTGGTAGGCATCAAAAAGACACCACAAAAGTTGTTCTACCTGCTTTCTGGGCTGAGATGGGGAACCGCTGAATTTTGGACTCGGCTTGTGGCAAAATGTTCCAAACACACCCCATGCACAACTCCACCACGGAAGGTGCCAGACAGGAGTTCTCTTGGTAGATTTTACACTACCTTGGTAGGCATCTAAAAGACACCACAAAAGATGTTCTACCTGCTTTCTGGGCTGAGATGGGGAATCGCTGAATTTTGGACTCGGCCGGTGACAAAATGTTCCAAACACACCCCCTGCACAACTCCACCGGGGAAGGTGCCAGACAGGAGTTCTGTTGGTAGATTTTACACTACCTTGGTAGGCATCAAAAAGACACTACAAAAGTTGTTCTACCTGCTTTCTGGGCTGAGATGGGGAACAGCTGAATTTTGGAGTCGGCTGGTGGCAAAATGTTCCAAACACACCCCATGCACAACTCCACCGGGGAAGGTGCCAGACAGGAGTTCTCTTGATAGATTTTACATTGCTCTGGTAGGCACCTCAAAGACACCACAAAAGTTGTTCTACCTGCTTTCTGGGCTGAGATGGGGAACCGCTGAATTTTGGACTCGGCCGGTGACAAAATGTTCCAACAAAGCCCATGTACAACTCCACCGGGGAAGGTGCCAGACAGGAGTTCTCTTAGTAGTTTTTACACTACCTTGGTAGGCATCTGAAAGACACCACAAAAGTTGTTCTACCTGCTTTCTGGGCTGAGATGGGGAACCGCTGAATTTTGGACTCGGCCGGTGACAAAATGTTCCAAACACACCCCATGCACAACTCCACCGGGGAAGGTGCCAGACAGGAGTTCTCTTGGTAGATTTTACACTACCTTGGTAGGCATCTAAAAGACACCACGAAAGATGTTCTACCTGCTTTCTGGGCTGAGATGGGGAACCGCTGAATTTTGGACTCGGCCGGTGACAAAATGTTCCAAACACACCCCATGCACAACTCCACCGGGGAAGGTGCCAGACAGGAGTTCTGTTGGTAGATTTTACACTACCTTGGTAGGCATCAAAAAGACACTACAAAAGTTGTTCTACCTGCTTTCTGGGCTGAGATGGGGAACAGCTGAATTTTGGAGTCGGCTGGTGGCAAAATGTTCCAAACACACCCCATGCACAACTCCACCGGGGAAGGTGCCAGACAGGAGTTCTCTTGATAGATTTTACATTGCTCTGGTAGGCACCTCAAAGACACCACAAAAGTTGTTCTACCTGCTTTCTGGGCTGAGATGGGGAACCGCTGAATTTTGGACTCGGCTGGTGACAAAATGTTCCAAACACACCCCCTGCACAACTCCACCGGGGAAGGTGCCAGACAGGAGTTCTCTTGGTAGATTTTACACTACCTTGGTAGGCAGCTGAAAGGCACCACAAAAGTTGTTCTTCCTGCTTTCTGGGCTGAGATGGGGAACCGCTGAATTTTGGAGTCGGCTGGTGACAAAATGTTCCAAACACACCCCCTGCACAACTCCACCGGGGAAGGTGCCAGAAAGGAGTTCTCCTGGTAGTTTTTACATTGCTCCGGTAGGCATCTCAAAGACACCACAAAAGTTGTTCTACCTCTTTTCTGGGCTGAGATGGGGAACCGCTGAATTTTGGACTCGGCCGGTGACAAAATGTTCCAAACACACCCCCTGCACAACTCCACCGGGGAAGGTGCCAGACAGGAGTTCTCTTAATAGTTTTTACACTACCTTGGTAGGCATCTAAAAGACACCACAAAAGATGTTCTACGTGCTTTCTGGGCTGAGATGGGGAACCGCTGAATTTTGGACTCGGCCGGTGACAAAATGTTCCAAACACACCCCCTGCACAACTCCACCGGGGAAGGTGCCAGACAGGAGTTCTCTTGATAGCTTTTACATTGCTCTGGTAGGCACCTCAAAAACACCACAAAAGTTGTTCTACCTGCTTTTTGGGCTGAGATGGGGAACCGCTGAATTTTGGACTCGGCCGGTGACAAAATGTTCCAAACACACCCCCTGCACAACTCCACCGGGGAAGGTGCCAGACAGGAGTTCTGTTGGTAGATTTTACACTACCTTGGTAGGCAGCTGAAAGGCACCACAAAAGTTGTTCTACCTGCTTTCTGGGCTGAGATGGGGAACCGCTGAATTTTGGACTCGGCTGGTGACAAAATGTTCCAAACACACCCCCTGCACAACTCCACCGGGGAAGGTGCCAGACAGGAGTTCTCTTGGTAGATTTTACACTACCTTGGTAGGCAGCTGAAAGGCACCACAAAAGTTGTTCTTCCTGCTTTCTGGGCTGAGATGGGGAACCGCCGAATTTTGGAGTCGGCTGGTGACAAAATGTTCCAAACACACCCCATGCACAACTCCACCGGGGAAGGTGCCAGACAGGAGTTCTCCTGGTAGTTTTTACATTGCTCCGGTAGGCATCTGAAAGACACCACAAAAGTTGTTCTACCTGCTTTCTGGGCTGAGATGGGGAACCGCTGAATTTTGGACTCGGCCGGTGACAAAATGTTCCAAACACACCCCCTGCACAACTCCACCGGGGAAGGTGCCAGACAGGAGTTCTGTTGGTAGATTTTACACTACCTTGGTAGGCATCAAAAAGACACTACAAAAGTTGTTCTACCTGCTTTCTGGGCTGAGATGGGGAACAGCTGAATTTTGGAGTCGGCTGGTGGCAAAATGTTCCAAACACACCCCATGCACAACTCCACCGGGGAAGGTGCCAGACAGGAGTTCTCTTGATAGATTTTACATTGCTCTGGTAGGCACCTCAAAGACACCACAAAAGTTGTTCTACCTGCTTTCTGGGCTGAGATGGGGAACCGCTGAATTTTGGAGTCGGCTGGTGACAAAATGTTCCAAACACACCCCCTGCACAACTCCACCGGGGAAGGTGCCAGACAGGAGTTCTCTTGGTAGATTTTACACTACCTTGGTAGGCAGCTGAAAGGCACCACAAAAGTTGTTCTTCCTGCTTTCTGGGCTGAGATGGGGAACCGCTGAATTTTGGAGTCGGCTGGTGACAAAATGTTCCAAACACACCCCCTGCACAACTCCACCGGGGAAGGTGCCAGAAAGGAGTTCTCCTGGTAGTTTTTACATTGCTCCGGTAGGCATCTCAAAGACACCACAAAAGTTGTTCTACCTGCTTTCTGGGCTGAGATGGGGAACCGCTGAATTTTGGAGTCGGCCGGTGACAAAATGTTCCAAACACACGCCCTGCACAACTCCACCGGGGAAGGTGCCAGACAGGAGTTCTCTTAATAGTTTTTACACTACCTTGGTAGGCATCTAAAAGACACCACAAAAGATGTTCTACGTGCTTTCTGGGCTGAGATGGGGAACCGCTGAATTTTGGACTCGGCCGGTGACAAAATGTTCCAAACACACCCCCTGCACAACTCCACCGGGGAAGGTGCCAGACAGGAGTTCTGTTGGTAGATTTTACACTACCTTGGTATGATTCAAAAAGACACTACAAAAGTTGTTCTACCTGCTTTCTGGGCTGAGATGGGGAACAGCTGAATTTTGGAGTCGGCTGGTGGCAAAATGTTCCAAACACACCCCATGCACAACTCCACCGGGGAAGGTGCCAGACAGGAGTTCTCTTGATAGCTTTTACATTGCTCTGGTAGGCACCTCAAAAACACCACAAAAGTTGTTCTACCTGCTTTTTGGGCTGAGATGGGGAACCGCTGAATTTTGGACTCGGGCCGGTGACAAAATGTTCCAAACACACCCCCTGCACAACTCCACCGGGGAAGGTGCCAGACAGGAGTTCTGTTGGTAGATTTTACACTACCTTGGTAGGCAGCTGAAAGGCACCACAAAAGTTGTTCTACCTGCTTTCTGTGCTGAGATGGGGAACCGCTGAATTTTGGACTCGGCTGGTGACAAAATGTTCCAAACACACCCCCTGCACAACTCCACCGGGGAAGGTGCCAGACAGGAGTTCAGTTGGTAGATTTTACACTACCTTGGTAGGCAGCTGAAAGGCACCACAAAAGTTGTTGTACCTGCTTTCTGGGCTGAGATGGGGAACCGCTGAATTTTGGAGTCGGCTGGTGACAAAATGTTCCAAACACACCCCCTGCACAACTCCACCGGGGAAGGTGCCAGAAAGGAGTTCTCCTGGTAGTTTTTACATTGCTCCGGTAGGCATCTGAAAGACACCACAAAAGTTGTTCTACCTGCTTTCTGGGCTGAGATGGGGAACCGCTGAATTTTGGAGTCAGCTGGTGACAAAATGTTCCAAACACACCCCCTGCACAACTCCACCGGGGAAGGTGCCAGACAGGAGTTCTGTTGGTAGATTTTACACTACCTTGGTAGGCATCTGAAAGACACCACAAAAGTTGTTGTACCTGCTTTCTGGGCTGAGATGGGGAACCGCTGAATTTTGGAGTCGGCTGGTGACAAAATGTTCCAAACACACCCCCTGCACAACTCCACCGGGGAAGGTGCCAGACAGGAGTTCTCTTGATAGATTTTACATTGCTCTGGTAGGCACCTCAAAGACACCACAAAACTTGTTCTATCTGCTTTCTGGGCTGAGATGGGGAATCGCTGAATTTTGGACTCGGCCGGTGACAAAATGTTCCAAACACACCCCCTGCACAACTCCACCGGGGAAGGTGCCAGACAGGAGTTCTCTTAGTAGTTTTTACACTACCTTGGTAGGCAGCTGAAAGGCACCACAAAAGTTGTTCTACCTGCTTTCTGGGCTGAGATGGGGAACCGCTGAATTTTGGACTCGGCCGGTGACAAAATGTTCCAAACACACCCCATGCACAACTCCACCACGGAAGGTGCCAGACAGGAGTTCTCTTGGTAGATTTTACACTACCTTGGTAGGCATCTAAAAGACACCACAAAAGATGTTCTACCTGCTTTCTGGGCTGAGATGGGGAACCGCTGAATTTTGGACTCGGCCGGTGACAAAATGTTCCAAACACACCCCCTGCACAACTCCACCGGGGAAGGTGCCAGACAGGAGTTCTTTTGGTAGATTTTACACTACCTTGGTAGGCATCAAAAAGACACTACAAAAGTTGTTCTACCTGCTTTCTGGGCTGAGATGGGGAACAGCTGAATTTTGGAGTCGGCTGGTGGCAAAATGTTCCAAACACACCCCATGCACAACTCCACCGGGGAAGGTGCCAGACAGGAGTTCTCTTGATAGATTTTACATTGCTCTGGTAGGCACCTCAAAGACACCACAAAAGTTGTTCTACCTGCTTTCTGGGCTGAGATGGGGAACCGCTGAATTTTGGAGTCGGCTGGTGACAAAATGTTCCAAACACACCCCCTGCACAACTCCACCGGGGAAGGTGCCAGAAAGGAGTTCTCCTGGTAGTTTTTACATTGCTCCGGTAGGCATCTGAAAGACACCACAAAAGTTGTTCTACCTGCTTTCTGGGCTGAGATGGGGAACCGCTGAATTTTGGAGTCGGCTGGTGACAAAATGTTCCAAACACACCCCCTGCAAAACTCCACCGGGGAAGGTGCCAGACAGGAGTTCTGTTGGTAGATTTTACACTACCTTGGTAGGCAGCTGAAAGGCACCACAAAACTTGTTCTTCCTGCTTTCTGGGCTGAGATGGGGAACCGCTGAATTTTGGACTCGGCTTGTGGCAAAATGTTACAAACACACCCCATGCACAACTCCACCGGGGAAGGTGCCAGAAAGGAGTTCTCCTGGTAGTTTTTACATTGCTCCGGTAGGCATCTGAAAGACACCACAAAAGTTGTACTACCTGCTTTCTGGGCTGAGATGGGGAACCGCTGAATTTTGGAGTCGGCTGGTGACAAAATGTTCCAAACACACCCCATGCACAACTCCACCACGGAAGGTGCCAGACAGGAGTTCTCCTGGTAGTTTTTACATTGCTCCGGTAGGCATCTGAAAGACACCACAAAAGTTGTTCTACCTGCTTTCTGGGCTGAGATGGGGAACCGCTGAATTTTGGAGTCGGCTGGTGACAAAATGTTCCAAACACACCCCATGCACAACTCCACCGGGGAAGGTGCCAGACAGGAGTTCTCTTAGTAGTTTTTACACTACCTTGGTAGGCATCAAAAAGACACCACAAAAGTTGTTCTACCTGCTTTCTGGGCTGAGATGGGGAACCGCTGAATTTTGGACTCGGCCGGTGACAAAATGTTCCAAACACACCCCATGCACAACTCCACCACGGAAGGTGCCAGACAGGAGTTCTGTTGGTAGATTTTACACTACCTTGGTAGGCAGCTGAAAGGCACCACAAAAGTTGTTCTACCTGCTTTCTGGGCTGAGATGGGGAACCGCTGAATTTTGGACTCGGCCGGTGACAAAATGTTCCAAACACACCCCCTGCACAACTCCACCGGGGAAGGTGCCAGACAGGAGTTCTTTTGGTAGATTTTACACTACCTTGGTAGGCATCAAAAAGACACTACAAAAGTTGTTCTACCTGCTTTCTGGGCTGAGATGGGGAACAGCTGAATTTTGGAGTCGGCTGGTGGCAAAATGTTCCAAACACACCCCATGCACAACTCCACCGGGGAAGGTGCCAGACAGGAGTTCTCTTGATAGATTTTACATTGCTCTGGTAGGCACCTCAAAGACACCACAAAAGTTGTTCTACCTGCTTTCTGGGCTGAGATGGGGAACCGCTGAATTTTGGAGTCGGCTGGTGACAAAATGTTCCAAACACACCCCCTGCACAACTCCACCGGGGAATGTGCCAGAAAGGAGTTCTCCTGGTAGTTTTTACATTGCTCCGGTAGGCATCTGAAAGACACCACAAAAGTTGTTCTACCTGCTTTCTGGGCTGAGATGGGGAACCGCTGAATTTTGGAGTCGGCTGGTGACAAAATGTTCCAAACACACCCCCTGCACAACTCCACCGGGGAAGGTGCCAGACAGGAGTTCTGTTGGTAGATTTTACACTACCTTGGTAGGCAGCTGAAAGGCACCACAAAAGTTGTTCTTCCTGCTTTCTGGGCTGAGATGGGGAACCGCTGAATTTTGGACTCGGCTTGTGGCAAAATGTTACAAACATACCCCATGCACAACTCCACCGGGGAAGGTGCCAGAAAGGAGTTCTCCTGGTAGTTTTTACATTGCTCCGGTAGGCATCTGAAAGACACCACAAAAGTTGTACTACCTGCTTTCTGGGCTGAGATGGGGAACCGCTGAATTTTGGAGTCGGCTGGTGACAAAATGTTCCAAACACACCCCCTGCACAACTCCACCGGGGAAGGTGCCAGAAAGGAGTTCTCCTGGTAGTTTTTACATTGCTCCGGTAGGCATCTGAAAGACACCACAAAAGTTGTTCTACCTGCTTTCTGGGCTGAGATGGGGAACCGCTGAATTTTGGAGTCGGCTGGTGACAAAATGTTCCAAACACACCCCATGCACAACTCCACCGGGGAAGGTGCCAGACAGGAGTTCTGTTGGTAGATTTTACACTACCTTGGTAGGCAGCTGAAAGGCACCAGAAAACTTGTTCTACCTGCTTTCTGGGCTGAGATGGGGAACCGCTGAATTTTGGAGTCGGCTGGTGACAAAATGTTCCAAACACACCCCCTGCACAACTCCACCGGGGAAGGTGCCAGACAGGAGTTCTGTTGGTAGATTTTACACTACCTTGGTAGGCAGCTGAAAGGCACCACAAAAGTTGTTCTTCCTGCTTTCTGGGCTGAGATGGGGAACCGCTGAATTTTGGACTCGGCTTGTGGCAAAATGTTCCAAACACACCCCATGCACAAATCCACCGGGGAAGGTGCCAGAAAGGAGTTCTCCTGGTAGTTTTTACATTGCTCCGGTAGGCATCTGAAAGACACCACAAAAGTTGTTGTACCTGCTTTCTGGGCTGAGATGGGGAACCGCTCAATTTTGGACTCGGCCGGTGACAAAATGTTCCAAACACACCCCCTGCACAACTCCACCGGGGAAGGTGCCAGACAGGAGTTCTGTTGGTAGATTTTACACTACCTTGGTAGGCAGCTGAAAGGCACCACAAAAGTTGTTCTACCTGCTTTCTGGGCTGAGATGGGGAACCGCTGAATTTTGGACTCGGCCGGTGACAAAATGTTCCAAACACACCCCATGCACAACTCCACCACGGAAGGTGCCAGACAGGAGTTCTCTTGGTATTTTTTACATTGCTCCGGTAGGCATCTGAAAGACACCACAAAAGTTGTACTACCTGCTTTCTGGGCTGAGATGCGGAACCGCTGAATTTTGGAGTCGGCTGGTGACAAAATGTTCCAAACACACCCCATGCACAACTCCACCACGGAAGGTGCCAGACAGGAGTTCTGTTGGTAGATTTTACACTACCTTGGTAGGCATCAAAAAGACACTACAAAAGTTGTTCTTCCTGCTTTCTGGGCTGAGATGGGGAAGAGCTGAATTTTGGAGTCGGCTGGTGGCAAAATGTTCCAAACACACCCCATGCACAACTCCACCACGGAAGGTGCCAGACAGGAGTTCTCTTGATAGATTTTACATTGCTCTGGTAGGCACCTCAAAGACACCACAAAACTTGTTCTATCTGCTTTCTGGGCTGAGATGGGGAATCGCTGAATTTTGGACTCGGCCGGTGACAAAATGTTCCAAAGACACCCCCTGCACAACTCCACCGGGGAAGGTGCCAGACAGGAGTTCTGTTGGTAGATTTTACACTACCTTGGTAGGCACCTGAAAGGCACCACAAAAGTTGTTCTACCTGCTTTCTGGGCTGAGATGGGGAACCGCTGAATTTTGGACTCGGCCGGTGACAAAATGTTCCAAACACACCCCATGCACAACTCCACCGGGGAAGGTGCCAGACAGGAGTTCTCTTAATAGTTTTTACACTACCTTGGTAGGCATCTAAAAGACACCACAAAAGATGTTCTACCTGCTTTCTGGGCTGAGATGGGAAACCGCTGAATTTTGGACTCGGCCGGTGACAAAATGTTCCAAACACACCCCCTGCACAACTCCACCGGGGAAGGTGCCAGACAGGAGTTCTGTTGGTAGATTTTACACTACCTTGGTAGGCATCAAAAAGACACTACAAAAGTTGTTCTACCTGCTTTCTGGGCTGAGATGGGGAACAGCTGAATTTTGGAGTCGGCTGGTGGCAAAATGTTCCAAACACACCCCATGCACAACTCCACCGGGGAAGGTGCCAGACAGGAGTACTCTTGATAGCTTTTACATTGCTCTGGTAGGCACCTCAAAGACACCACAAAAGTTGTTGTACCTGCTTTCTGGGCTGAGATGGGGAACCGCTGAATTTTGGACTCGGCCGGTGACAAAATGTTCCAAACACACCCCATGCACAACTCCACCACGGAAGGTGCCAGACAGGAGTTCTCCTGGTAGTTTTTACATTGCTCCGGTAGGCATCTGAAAGACACCACAAAAGTTGTTCTACCTGCTTTCTGGGCTGAGATGGGGAACCGCTGAATTTTGGAGTCGGCTGGTGACAAAATGTTCCAAACACACCCCCTGCACAACTCCACCGGGGAAGGTGCCAGACAGGAGTTCTGTTGGTAGATTTTACACTACCTTGGTAGGCAGCTGAAAGGCACCACAAAAGTTGTTCTTCCTGCTTTCTGGGCTGAGATGGGGAACCGCTGAATTTTGGACTCGGCTTGTGGCAAAATGTTCCAAACACACCCCATGCACAACTCCACCGGGGAAGGTGCCAGAAAGGAGTTCTCCTGGTAGTTTTTACATTGCTCCGGTAGGCATCTGAAAGACACCACAAAAGTTGTACTACCTGCTTTCTGGGCTGAGATGGGGAACCGCTGAATTTTGGACTCGGCCGGTGACAAAATGTTCCAAACACACCCCCTGCACAACTCCACCGGGGAAGGTGCCAGACAGGAGTTCTGTTGGTAGATTTTACACTACCTTGGTAGGCATCTAAAAGACACCACAAAAGTTGTTCTACCTGCTTTCTGGGCTGAGATGGGGAACCGCTGAATTTTGGACTCGGCCGGTGACAAAATGTTCCAAACACACCCCCTGCACAACTCCACCGGGGAAGGTGCCAGACAGGAGTTCTGTTGGTAGATTTTACACTACCTTGGTAGGCATCAAAAAGACACTACAAAAGTTGTTCTACCTGCTTTCTGGGCTGAGATGGGGAACCGCTGAATTTTGGACTCGGCCGGTGACAAAATGTTCCAAACACACCCCCTGCACAACTCCACCGGGAAGGTGCCAGAAAGGAGTTCTCCTGGTAGTTTTTACATTGCTCCGGTAGGCATCTGAAAGACACCACAAAAGTTGTTCTACCTGCTTTCTGGGCTGAGATGGGGAACTGCTGAATTTTGGAGTCGGCTGGTGACAAAATGTTCCAAACACACCCCCTGCACAACTCCACCGGGGAAGGTGCCAGACAGGAGTTCTGTTGGTAGATTTTACACTACCTTGGTAGGCAGCTGAAAGGCACCACAAAAGTTGTTCTTCCTGCTTTCTGGGCTGAGATGGGGAACCGCTGAATTTTGGAGTCGGCCGGTGACAAAATGTTCCAAACACACCCCATGCACAACTCCACCGGGGAAGGTGCCAGAGAGGAGTTCTGTTGGTAGATTTTACACTACCTTGGTAGGCAGCTGAAAGGCACCACAAAAGTTGTTCTACCTGCTTTCTGGGCTGAGATGGGGAACCGCTGAATTTTGGAGTCGGCTGGTGACAAAATGTTCCAAACACACCCCCTGCACAACTCCACCGGGGAAGGTGCCAGAAAGGAGTTCTCCTGGTAGTTTTTACATTGCTCCGGTAGGCATCTGAAAGACACCACAAAAGTTGTTCTACCTGCTTTCTGGGCTGAGATGGGGAACCGCTGAATTTTGGAGTCGGCTGGTGACAAAATGTTCCAAACACACCCCCTGCACAACTCCACCGGGGAAGGTGCCAGACAGGAGTTCTGTTGGTAGATTTTACACTACCTTGTTAGGCAGCTGAAAGGCACCACAAAAGTTGTTCTTCCTGCTTTCTGGGCTGAGATGGGGAACCGCTGAATTTTGGAGTCGGCTGGTGACAAAATGTTCCAAACACACCCCCTGCACAACTCCACCGGGGAAGGTGCCAGACAGGAGTTCTGTTGGTAGATTTTACACTACCTTGGTAGGCAGCTGAAAGGCACCACAAAAGTTGTTCTTCCTGCTTTCTGGGCTGAGATGGGGAACCGCTGAATTTTGGACTCGGCTTGTGGCAAAATGTTCCAAACACACCCCATGCACAGCTCCACCGGGGAAGGTGCCAGAAAGGAGTTCTCCTGGTAGTTTTTACATTGCTCCGGTAGGCATCTGAAAGACACCACAAAAGTTGTTGTACCTGCTTTCTGGGCTGAGATGGGGAACCGCTGAATTTTGGACTCGGCCGGTGACAAAATGTTCCAAACACACCCCATGCACAACTCCACCGGGGAAGGTGCCAGACAGGAGTTCTGTTGGTAGATTTTACACTACCTTGGTAGGCAGCTGAAAGGCACCACAAAAGTTGTTCTACCTGCTTTCTGGGCTGAGATGGGGAACCGCTGAATTTTGGACTCGGCCGGTGACAAAATGTTCCAAACACACCCCATGCACAACTCCACCACGGAAGGTGCCAGACAGGAGTTCTCTTGGTAGATTTTACACTACCTTGGTAGGCAGCTGAAAGGCACCACAAAAGTTGTTCTTCCTGCTTTCTGGGCTGAGATGGGGAACCGCTGAATTTTGGACTCGGCCGGTGACAAAATGTTCCAAACACACCCCATGCACAACTCCACCGGGGAAGGTGCCAGACAGGAGTTCTGTTGGTAGATTTTACACTACCTTGGTAGGCAGCTGAAAGGCACCACAAAAGTTGTTCTTCCTGCTTTCTGGGCTGAGATGGGGAACCGCTGAATTTTGGAGTCGGCTGGTGACAAAATGTTCCAAACACACCCCCTGCACAACTCCACCGGGGAAGGTGCCAGACAGGAGTTCTCCTGGTAGTTTTTACATTGCTCCGGTAGGCATCTGAAAGACACCACAAAAGTTGTTGTACCTGCTTTCTGGGCTGAGATGGGGAACCGCTGAATTTTGGAGTCGGCCGGTGACAAAATGTTCCAAACACACCCCCTGCACAACTCCACCGGGGAAGGTGCCAGACAGGAGTTCTGTTGGTAGATTTTACACTACCTTGGTAGGCAGCTGAAAGGCACCACAAAAGTTGTTCTTCCTGCTTTCTGGGCTGAGATGGGGAACCGCTGAATTTTGGAGTCGGCTGGTGACAAAATGTTCCAAAGACACCCCATGCACAACTCCACCGGGGAAGGTGCCAGAAAGGAGTTCTCCTGGTAGTTTTTACATTGCTCCGGTAGGCATCTGAAAGACACCACAAAAGTTGTTGTACCTGCTTTCTGGGCTGAGATTGGGAACCGCTGAATTTTGGACTCGGCCGGTGACAAAATGTTCCAAACACACCCCCTGCACAACTCCACCGGGGAAGGTGCCAGACAGGAGTTCTGTTGGTAGATTTTACACTACCTTGGTAGGCAGCTGAAAGGCACCACAAAAGTTGTTCTTCCTGCTTTCTGGGCTGAGATGGGGAACCGCTGAATTTTGGAGTCGGCCGGTGACAAAATGTTCCAAACACACCCCATGCACAACTCCACCACGGAAGGTGCCAGACAGGAGTTCTCTTGGTAGATTTTACACTACCTTGGTAGGCATCAAAAAGACACTACAAAAGTTGTTCTACCTGCTTTCTGGGCTGAGATGGGGAACAGCTGAATTTTGGACTCGGCTGGTGACAAAATGTTCCAAACACACCCCCTGCACAACTCCACCGGGGAAGGTGCCAGACAGGAGTTCTGTTGGTAGATTTTACACTACCTTGGTAGGCAGCTGAAAGGCACCACAAAAGTTGTTCTTCCTGCTTTCTGGGCTGAGATGGGGAACCGCTGAATTTTGGAGTCGGCTGGTGACAAAATGTTCCAAACACACCCCCTGCACAACTCCACCGGGGAAGGTGCCAGAAAGGAGTTCTCCTGGTAGTTTTTACATTTCTCCGGTAGGCATCTGAAAGACACCACAAAAGTTGTTCTTCCTGCTTTCTGGGCTGAGATGGGGAACCGCTGAATTTTGGAGTCGGCTGGTGACAAAATGTTCCAAACACACCCCCTGCACAACTCCACCGGGGAAGGTGCCAGACAGGAGTTCTGTTGGTAGATTTTACACTACCTTGGTAGGCAGCTGACAGGCACCACAAAAGTTGTTCTTCCTGCTTTCTGGGCTGAGATGGGGAACCGCTGAATTTTGGAGTCGGCTGGTGACAAAATGTTCCAAACACACCCCCTGCACAACTCCACCGGGGAAGGTGCCAGACAGGAGTTCTGTTGGTAGATTTTACACTACCTTGGTAGGCAGCTGAAAGGCACCACAAAAGTTGTTCTTCCTGCTTTCTGGGCTGAGATGGGGAACCGCTGAATTTTGGAGTCGGCCGGTGACAAAATGTTCCAAACACACCCCCTGCACAACTCCACCGGGGAAGGTGCCAGACAGGAGTTCTGTTGGTAGATTTTACACTACCTTGGTAGGCAGCTGAAAGGCACCACAAAAGTTGTTCTTCCTGCTTTCTGGGCTGAGATGGGGAACCGCTGAATTTTGGAGTCGGCTGGTGACAAAATGTTCCAAACACACCCCCTGCACAACTCCACCGGGGAAGGTGCCAGAAAGGAGTTCTCCTGGTAGTTTTTACATTGCTCCGGTAGGCATCTGAAAGACACCACAAAAGTTGTTCTACCTGCTTTCTGGGCTGAGATGGGGAACCGCTGAATTTTGGAGTCGGCCGGTGACAAAATGTTCCAAACACACCCCCTGCACAACTCCACCGGGGAAGGTGCCAGACAGGAGTTCTGTTGGTAGATTTTACACTACCTTGGTAGGCAGCTGAAAGGCACCACAAAAGTTGTTCTTCCTGCTTTCTGGGCTGAGATGGGGAACCGCTGAATTTTGGAGTCGGCTGGTGACAAAATGTTCCAAACACACCCCCTGCACAACTCCACCGGGGAAGGTGCCAGACAGGAGTTCTGTTGGTAGATTTTACACTACCTTGGTAGGCAGCTGAAAGGCACCACAAAAGTTGTTCTTCCTGCTTTCTGGGCTGAGATGGGGATCCGCTGAATTTTGGACTCGGCTTGTGGCAAAATGTTCCAAACACACCCCATGCACAACTCCACCGGGGAAGGTGCCAGAAAGGAGTTCTCCTGGTAGTTTTTACATTGCTCCGGTAGGCATCTGAAAGACACCACAAAAGTTGTACTACCTGCTTTCTGGGCTGAGATGGGGAACCGCTGAATTTTGGACTCGGCCGGTGACAAAATGTTCCAAACACACCCCATGCACAACTCCACCGGGGAAGGTGCCAGACAGGAGTTCTGTTGGTAGATTTTACACTACCTTGGTAGGCAGCTGAAAGGCACCACAAAAGTTGTTCTACCTGCTTTCTGGGCTGAGATGGGGAACCGCTGAATTTTGGACTCGGCCGGTGACAAAATGTTCCAAACACACCCCATGTACAACTCCACCGGGGAAGGTGCCAGACAGGAGTTCTCTTGGTAGATTTTACACTACCTTGGTAGGCATCTAAAAGACACCACAAAAGATGTTCTACCTGCTTTCTGGGCTGAGATGGGGAACCGCTGAATTTTGGACTCGGCCGGTGACAAAATGTTCCAAACACACCCCCTGCACAACTCCACCGGGGAAGGTGCCAGACAGGAGTTCTGTTGGTAGATTTTACACTACCTTGGTAGGCAGCTGAAAGGCACCACAAAAGTTGTTCTTCCTGCTTTCTGGGCTGAGATGGGGAACCGCTGAATTTTGGACTCGGCTTGTGGCAAAATGTTCCAAACACACCCCCTGCACAACTCCACCGGGGAAGGTGCCAGAAAGGAGTTCTCCTGGTAGTTTTTACATTGCTCCGGTAGGCATCTGAAAGACACCACAAAAGTTGTTCTACCTGCTTTCTGGGCTGAGATGGGGAACCGCTGAATTTTGGAGTCGGCTGGTGACAAAATGTTCCAAACACACCCCATGCACAACTCCACCGGGGAAGGTGCCAGACAGGAGTTCTGTTGGTAGATTTTACACTACCTTGGTAGGCAGCTGAAAGGCACCACAAAAGTTGTTCTTCCTGCTTTCTGGGCTGAGATGGGGAACCGCTGAATTTTGGAGTCGGCTGGTGACAAAATGTTCCAAACACACCCCCTGCACAACTCCACCGGGGAAGGTGCCAGAAAGGAGTTCTCCTGGTAGTTTTTACATTGCTCCGGTAGGCATCTGAAAGACACCACAAAAGTTGTTGTACCTGCTTTCTGGGCTGAGATGGGGAATCGCTGAATTTTGGAGTCGGCTGGTGACAAAATGTTCCAAACACACCCCCTGCACAACTCCACCGGGGAAGGTGCCAGACAGGAGTTCTGTTGGTAGTTTTTACACTACCTTGGTAGGCAGCTGAAAGGCACCACAAAAGTTGTTCTACCTGCTTTCTGGGCTGAGATGGGGAACCGCTGAATTTTGGAGTCGGCCGGTGACAAAATGTTCCAAACACACCCCATGCACAACTCCACCACGGAAGGTGCCAGACAGGAGTTCTCTTGGTAGATTTTACACTACCTTGGTAGGCATCTAAAAGACACCACAAAAGATGTTCTACCTGCTTTCTGGGCTGAGATGGGGAACAGCTGAATTTTGGAGTCGGCCGGTGACAAAATGTTCCAAACACACCCCATGCACAACTCCACCACGGAAGGTGCCAGACAGGAGTTCTCTTAGTAGTTTTTACACTACCTTGGTAGGCATCAAAAAGACACCACAAAAGTTGTTCTACCTGCTTTCTGGGCTGAGATGGGGAACCGCTGAATTTTGGACTCGGCCGGTGACAAAATGTTCCAAACACACCCCATGCACAACTCCACCACGGAAGGTGCCAGACAGGAGTTCTTTTGGTAGATTTTACACTACCTTGGTAGGCATCAAAAAGACACTACAAAAGTTGTTCTACCTGCTTTCTGGGCTGAGATGGGGAACAGCTGAATTTTGGAGTCGGCTGGTGGCAAAATGTTCCAAACACACCCCATGCACAACTCCACCGGGGAAGGTGCCAGACAGGAGTTCTCTTGATAGATTTTACATTGCTCCGGTAGGCATCTGAAAGACACCACAAAAGTTGTTCTACCTGCTTTCTGGGCTGAGATGGGGAACCGCTGAATTTTGGAGTCGGCTGGTGACAAAATGTTCCAAACACACCCCCTGCACAACTCCACCGGGGAAGGTGCCAGACAGGAGTTCTGTTGGTAGATTTTACACTACCTTGGTAGGCAGCTGAAAGGCACCACAAAAGTTGTTCTTCCTGCTTTCTGGGCTGAGATGGGGAACCGCTGAATTTTGGACTCGGCTTGTGGCAAAATGTTCCAAACACACCCCATGCACAGCTCCACCGGGGAAGGTGCCAGAAAGGAGTTCTCCTGGTAGTTTTTACATTGCTCCGGTAGGCATCTGAAAGACACCACAAAAGTTGTTGTACCTGCTTTCTGGGCTGAGATGGGGAACCGCTGAATTTTGGACTCGGCCGGTGACAAAATGTTCCAAACACACCCCATGCACAACTCCACCACGGAAGGTGCCAGACAGGAGTTCTCTTGGTAGATTTTACACTACCTTGGTAGGCAGCTGAAAGGCACCACAAAAGTTGTTCTTCCTGCTTTCTGGGCTGAGATGGGGAACCGCTGAATTTTGGACTCGGCTTGTGGCAAAATGTTCCAAACACACCCCCTGCACAACTCCACCGGGGAAGGTGCCAGAAAGGAGTTCTTTTGGTAGATTTTACACTACCTTGGTAGGCATCAAAAAGACACTACAAAAGTTGTTCTACCTGCTTTCTGGGCTGAGATGGGGAACAGCTGAATTTTGGAGTCGGCTGGTGGCAAAATGTTCCAAACACACCCCATGCACAACTCCACCGGGGAAGGTGCCAGACAGGAGTTCTCTTGATAGATTTTACATTGCTCCGGTAGGCATCTGAAAGACACCACAAAAGTTGTTCTACCTGCTTTCTGGGCTGAGATGGGGAACCGCTGAATTTTGGAGTCGGCTGGTGACAAAATGTTCCAAACACACCCCCTGCACAACTCCACCGGGGAAGGTGCCAGACAGGAGTTCTGTTGGTAGATTTTACACTACCTTGGTAGGCAGCTGAAAGGCACCACAAAAGTTGTTCTTCCTGCTTTCTGGGCTGAGATGGGGAACCGCTGAATTTTGGACTCGGCCGGTGACAAAATGTTCCAAACACACCCCATGCACAACTCCACCGGGGAAGGTGCCAGACAGGAGTTCTCTTAGTAGTTTTTACACTACCTTGGTAGGCATCAAAAAGACACCACAAAAGTTGTTCTACCTGCTTTCTGGGCTGAGATGGGGAACCGCTGAATTTTGGACTCGGCCGGTGACAAAATGTTCCAAACACACCCCATGCACAACTCCACCGGGGAAGGTGCCAGACAGGAGTTCTGTTGGTAGATTTTACACTACCTTGGTAGGCAGCTGAAAGGCACCACAAAAGTTGTTCTTCCTGCTTTCTGGGCTGAGATGGGGAACCGCTGAATTTTGGACTCGGCTTGTGGCAAAATGTTCCAAACACACCCCCTGCACAACTCCACCGGGGAAGGTGCCAGAAAGGAGTTCTCCTGGTAGTTTTTACATTGCTCCGGTAGGCATCTGAAAGACACCACAAAAGTTGTTCTACCTGCTTTCTGGGCTGAGATGGGGAACCGCTGAATTTTGGAGTCGGCTGGTGACAAAATGTTCCAAACACACCCCCTGCACAACTCCACCGGGGAAGGTGCCAGACAGGAGTTCTGTTGGTAGATTTTACACTACCTTGGTAGGCAGCTGAAAGGCACCACAAAAGTTGTTCTTCCTGCTTTCTGGGCTGAGATGGGGAACCGCTGAATTTTGGAGTCGGCTGGTGACAAAATGTTCCAAACACACCCCCTGCACAACTCCACCGGGGAAGGTGCCAGACAGGAGTTCTGTTGGTAGATTTTACACTACCTTGGTAGGCAGCTGAAAGGCACCACAAAAGTTGTTCTTCCTGCTTTCTGGGCTGAGATGGGGAACCGCTGAATTTTGGACTCGGCTTGTGGCAAAATGTTCCAAACACACCCCATGCACAACTCCACCGGGGAAGGTGCCAGACAGGAGTTCTCCTGGTAGTTTTTACATTGCTCCGGTAGGCATCTGAAAGACACCACAAAAGTTGTTGTACCTGCTTTCTGGGCTGAGATGGGGAATCGCTGAATTTTGGAGTCGGCTGGTGACAAAATGTTCCAAACACACCCCCTGCACAACTCCACCGGGGAAGGTGCCAGACAGGAGTTCTGTTGGTAGATTTTACACTACCTTGGTAGGCAGCTGAAAGGCACCACAAAAGTTGTTCTTCCTGCTTTCTGGGCTGAGATGGGGAACCGCTGAATTTTGGACTCGGCCGGTGACAAAATGTTCCAAACACACCCCATGTACAACTCCACCGGGGAAGGTGCCAGACAGGAGTTCTCTTGGTAGATTTTACACTACCTTGGTAGGCATCTAAAAGACACCACAAAAGATGTTCTACCTGCTTTCTGGGCTGAGATGGGGAACCGCTGAATTTTGGACTAGGCCGGTGACAAAATGTTCCAAACACACCCCCTGCACAACTCCACCGGGGAAGGTGCCAGACAGGAGTTCTGTTGGTAGATTTTACACTACCTTGGTAGGCAGCTGAAAGGCACCACAAAAGTTGTTCTTCCTGCTTTCTGGGCTGAGATGGGGAACCGCTGAATTTTGGACTCGGCTTGTGGCAAAATGTTCCAAACACACCCCCTGCACAACTCCACCGGGGAAGGTGCCAGAAAGGAGTTCTCCTGGTAGTTTTTACATTGCTCCGGTAGGCATCTGAAAGACACCACAAAAGTTGTACTACCTGCTTTCTGGGCTGAGATGGGGAACCGCTGAATTTTGGACTCGGCCGGTGACAAAATGTTCCAAACACACCCCATGCACAACTCCACCGGGGAAGGTTCCAGACAGGAGTTCTGTTGGTAGATTTTACACTACCTTGGTAGGCAGCTGAAAGGCACCACAAAAGTTGTTCTTCCTGCTTTCTGGGCTGAGATGGGGAACCGCTGAATTTTGGAGTCGGCTGGTGACAAAATGTTCCAAACACACCCCCTGCACAACTCCACCGGGGAAGGTGCCAGACAGGAGTTCTGTTGGTAGTTTTTACATTGCTCCGGTAGGCATCTGAAAGACACCACAAAAGTTGTTCTACCTGCTTTCTGGGCTGAGATGGGGAACCGCTGAATTTTGGAGTCGGCTGGTGACAAAATGTTCCAAACACACCCCCTGCACAACTCCACCGGGGAAGGTGCCAGACAGGAGTTCTCTTGGTAGATTTTACACTACCTTGGTAGGCAGCTGAAAGGCACCACAAAAGTTGTTCTTCCTGCTTTCTGGGCTGAGATGGGGAACCGCTGAATTTTGGAGTCGGCTGGTGACAAAATGTTCCAAACACACCCCCTGCACAACTCCACCGGGGAAGGTGCCAGACAGGAGTTCTGTTGGTAGATTTTACACTACCTTGGTAGGCAGCTGAAAGGCACCACAAAAGTTGTTCTTCCTGCTTTCTGGGCTGAGATGGGGAACCGCTGAATTTTGGACTCGGCTTGTGGCAAAATGTTCCAAACACACCCCATGCACAACTCCACCACGGAAGGTGCCAGACAGGAGTTCTCCTGGTAGTTTTTACATTGCTCCGGTAGGCATCTGAAAGACACCACAAAAGTTGTTGTACCTGCTTTCTGGGCTGAGATGGGGAATCGCTGAATTTTGGACTCGGCCGGTGACAAAATGTTCCAAACACACCCCCTGCACAACTCCACCGGGGAAGGTGCCAGACAGGAGTTCTGTTGGTAGTTTTTACACTACCTTGGTAGGCAGCTGAAAGGCACCACAAAAGTTGTTCTACCTGCTTTCTGGGCTGAGATGGGGAACCGCTGATTTTGGACTCGGCCGGTGACAAAATGTTCCAAACACACCCCATGCACAACTCCACCACGGAAGGTGCCAGACAGGAGTTCTCTTGGTAGATTTTACACTACCTTGGTAGGCATCTAAAAGACACCACAAAAGATGTTCTACCTGCTTTCTGGGCTGAGATGGGGAACCGCTGAATTTTGGACTCGGCTTGTGGCAAAATGTTCCAAACACACCCCCTGCACAACTCCACCGGGGAAGGTGCCAGAAAGGAGTTCTCCTGGTAGTTTTTACATTGCTCCGGTAGGCATCTGAAAGACACCACAAAAGTTGTTCTACCTGCTTTCTGGGCTGAGATGGGGAACCGCTGAATTTTGGAGTCGGCTGGTGACAAAATGTTCCAAACACACCCCATGCACAACTCCACCGGGGAAGGTGCCAGACAGGAGTTCTGTTGGTAGATTTTACACTACCTTGGTAGGCAGCTGAAAGGCACCACAAAAGTTGTTCTTCCTGCTTTCTGGGCTGAGATGGGGAACCGCTGAATTTTGGAGTCGGCTGGTGACAAAATGTTCCAAACACACCCCCTGCACAACTCCACCGGGGAAGGTGCCAGACAGGAGTTCTGTTGGTAGATTTTACACTACCTTGGTAGGCAGCTGAAAGGCACCACAAAAGTTGTTCTTCCTGCTTTCTGGGCTGAGATGGGGAACCGCTGAATTTTGGACTCGGCTTGTGGCAAAATGTTCCAAACACACCCCATGCACAACTCCACCGGGGAAGGTGCCAGAAAGGAGTTCTCCTGGTAGTTTTTACATTGCTCCGGTAGGCATCTGAAAGACACCACAAAAGTTGTTGTACCTGCTTTCTGGGCTGAGATGGGGAATCGCTGAATTTTGGAGTCGGCTGGTGACAAAATGTTCCAAACACACCCCATGCACAACTCCACCGGGGAAGGTGCCAGACAGGAGTTCTGTTGGTAGTTTTTACACTACCTTGGTAGGCAGCTGAAAGGCACCACAAAAGTTGTTCTACCTGCTTTCTGGGCTGAGATGGGGAACCGCTGAATTTTGGAGTCGGCCGGTGACAAAATGTTCCAAACACACCCCATGCACAACTCCACCACGGAAGGTGCCAGACAGGAGTTCTCTTGGTAGATTTTACACTACCTTGGTAGGCATCTAAAAGACACCACAAAAGATGTTCTACCTGCTTTCTGGGCTGAGATGGGGAACAGCTGAATTTTGGACTCGGCCGGTGACAAAATGTTCCAAACACACCCCATGCACAACTCCACCACGGAAGGTGCCAGACAGGAGTTCTCTTGATAGATTTTACATTGCTCTGGTAGGCACCTCAAAGACACCACAAAAGTTGTTCTACCTGCTTTCTGGGCTGAGATGGGGAATCGCTGAATTTTGGACTCGGCCGGTGACAAAATGTTCCAAACACACCCCATGCACAACTCCACCACGGAAGGTGCCAGACAGGAGTTCTCTTAGTAGTTTTTACACTACCTTGGTAGGCATCAAAAAGACACCACAAAAGTTGTTCTACCTGCTTTCTGGGCTGAGATGGGGAACCGCTGAATTTTGGACTCGGCCGGTGACAAAATGTTCCAAACACACCCCATGCACAACTCCACCACGGAAGGTGCCAGACAGGAGTTCTTTTGGTAGATTTTACACTACCTTGGTAGGCATCAAAAAGACACTACAAAAGTTGTTCTACCTGCTTTCTGGGCTGAGATGGGGAACAGCTGAATTTTGGAGTCGGCTGGTGGCAAAATGTTCCAAACACACCCCATGCACAACTCCACCGGGGAAGGTGCCAGACAGGAGTTCTCTTGATAGATTTTACATTGCTCCGGTAGGCATCTGAAAGACACCACAAAAGTTGTTCTACCTGCTTTCTGGGCTGAGATGGGGAACCGCTGAATTTTGGAGTCGGCTGGTGACAAAATGTTCCAAACACACCCCCTGCACAACTCCACCGGGGAAGGTGCCAGACAGGAGTTCTGTTGGTAGATTTTACACTACCTTGGTAGGCAGCTGAAAGGCACCACAAAAGTTGTTCTTCCTGCTTTCTGGGCTGAGATGGGGAACCGCTGAATTTTGGACTCGGCCGGTGACAAAATGTTCCAAACACACCCCCTGCACAACTCCACCGGGGAAGGTGCCAGACAGGAGTTCTCTTAGTAGTTTTTACACTACCTTGGTAGGCATCAAAAAGACACCACAAAAGTTGTTCTACCTGCTTTCTGGGCTGAGATGGGGAACCGCTGAATTTTGGACTCGGCCGGTGACAAAATGTTCCAAACACACCCCATGCACAACTCCACCGGGGAAGGTGCCAGAAAGGAGTTCTCCTGGTAGTTTTTACATTGCTCCGGTAGGCATCTGAAAGACACCACAAAAGTTGTACTACCTGCTTTCTGGGCTGAGATGGGGAACCGCTGAATTTTGGAGTCGGCCGGTGACAAAATGTTCCAAACACACCCCCTGCACAACTCCACCGGGGAAGGTGCCAGACAGGAGTTCTGTTGGTAGATTTTACACTACCTTGGTAGGCAGCTGAAAGGCACCACAAAAGTTGTTCTTCCTGCTTTCTGGGCTGAGATGGGGAACCGCTGAATTTTGGACTCGGCCGGTGACAAAATGTTCCAAACACACCCCATGTACAACTCCACCGGGGAAGGTGCCAGACAGGAGTTCTCTTGGTAGATTTTACACTACCTTGGTAGGCATCTAAAAGACACCACAAAAGATGTTCTACCTGCTTTCTGGGCTGAGATGGGGAACCGCTGAATTTTGGACTCGGCCGGTGACAAAATGTTCCAAACACACCCCATGCACAACTCCACCGGGGAAGGTGCCAGACAGGAGTTCTGTTGGTAGATTTTACACTACCTTGGTAGGCAGCTGAAAGGCACCACAAAAGTTGTTCTTCCTGCTTTCTGGGCTGAGATGGGGAACCGCTGAATTTTGGACTCGGCTTGTGGCAAAATGTTCCAAACACACCCCCTGCACAACTCCACCGGGGAAGGTGCCAGAAAGGAGTTCTCCTGGTAGTTTTTACATTGCTCCGGTAGGCATCTGAAAGACACCACAAAAGTTGTACTACCTGCTTTCTGGGCTGAGATGGGGAACCGCTGAATTTTGGACTCGGCCGGTGACAAAATGTTCCAAACACACCCCATGCACAACTCCACCACGGAAGGTGCCAGACAGGAGTTCTGTTGGTAGATTTTACACTACCTTGGTAGGCAGCTGAAAGGCACCACAAAAGTTGTTCTTCCTGCTTTCTGGGCTGAGATGGGGAACCGCTGAATTTTGGAGTCGGCTGGTGACAAAATGTTCCAAACACACCCCCTGCACAACTCCACCGGGGAAGGTGCCAGAAAGGAGTTCTCCTGGTAGTTTTTACATTGCTCCGGTAGGCATCTGAAAGACACCACAAAAGTTGTTCTTCCTGCTTTCTGGGCTGAGATGGGGAACCGCTGAATTTTGGAGTCGGCTGGTGACAAAATGTTCCAAACACACCCCCTGCACAACTCCACCGGGGAAGGTGCCAGACAGGAGTTCTGTTGGTAGATTTTACACTACCTTGGTAGGCAGCTGAAAGGCACCACAAAAGTTGTTCTACCTGCTTTCTGGGCTGAGATGGGGAACCGCTGAATTTTGGAGTCGGCCGGTGACAAAATGTTCCAAACACACCCCATGCACAACTCCACCACGGAAGGTGCCAGACAGGAGTTCTCTTGGTAGATTTTACACTACCTTGGTAGGCATCTAAAAGACACCACAAAAGATGTTCTACCTGCTTTCTGGGCTGAGATGGGGAACAGCTGAATTTTGGACTCGGCCGGTGACAAAATGTTCCAAACACACCCCATGCACAACTCCACCGGGGAAGGTGCCAGACAGGAGTTCTCTTGATAGATTTTACATTGCTCTGGTAGGCACCTCAAAGACACCACAAAACTTGTTCTATCTGCTTTCTGGGCTGAGATGGGGAATCGCTGAATTTTGGACTCGGCCGGTGACAAAATGTTCCAAACACACCCCATGCACAACTCCACCGGGGAAGGTGCCAGAAAGGAGTTCTCTTAGTAGTTTTTACACTACCTTGGTAGGCATCAAAAAGACACCACAAAAGTTGTTCTACCTGCTTTCTGGGCTGAGATGGGGAACCGCTGAATTTTGGACTCGGCCGGTGACAAAATGTTCCAAACACACCCCATGCACAACTCCACCGGGGAAGGTGCCAGACAGGAGTTCTTTTGGTAGATTTTACACTACCTTGGTAGGCATCAAAAAGACACTACAAAAGTTGTTCTACCTGCTTTCTGGGCTGAGATGGGGAACAGCTGAATTTTGGAGTCGGCTGGTGGCAAAATGTTCCAAACACACCCCATGCACAACTCCACCGGGGAAGGTGCCAGACAGGAGTTCTCTTGATAGATTTTACATTGCTCCGGTAGGCATCTGAAAGACACCACAAAAGTTGTTCTACCTGCTTTCTGGGCTGAGATGGGGAACCGCTGAATTTTGGAGTCGGCTGGTGACAAAATGTTCCAAACACACCCCCTGCACAACTCCACCGGGGAAGGTGCCAGACAGGAGTTCTGTTGGTAGATTTTACACTACCTTGGTAGGCAGCTGAAAGGCACCACAAAAGTTGTACTACCTGCTTTCTGGGCTGAGATGGGGAACCGCTGAATTTTGGACTCGGCCGGTGACAAAATGTTCCAAACACACCCCATGCACAACTCCACCACGGAAGGTGCCAGACAGGAGTTCTCTTGGTAGATTTTACACTACCTTGGTAGGCATCTAAAAGACACCACAAAAGATGTTCTACCTGCTTTCTGGGCTGAGATGGGGAACAGCTGAATTTTGGACTCGGCCGGTGACAAAATGTTCCAAACACACCCCCTGCACAACTCCACCACGGAAGGTGCCAGACAGGAGTTCTCTTGATAGATTTTACATTGCTCTGGTAGGCACCTCAAAGACACCACAAAACTTGTTCTATCTGCTTTCTGGGCTGAGATGGGGAATCGCTGAATTTTGGACTCGGCCGGTGACAAAATGTTCCAAACACACCCCATGCACAACTCCACCGGGGAAGGTGCCAGACAGGAGTTCTGTTGGTAGATTTTACACTACCTTGGTAGGCATCAAAAAGACACCACAAAAGTTGTTCTACCTGCTTTCTGGGCTGAGATGGGGAACCGCTGAATTTTGGACTCGGCCGGTGACAAAATGTTCCAAACACACCCCATGCACAACTCTACCACGGAAGGTGCCAGACAGGAGTTCTCTTGGTAGATTTTACACTACCTTGGTAGGCATCTAAAAGACACCACAAAAGATGTTCTACCTGCTTTCTGGGCTGAGATGGGGAACAGCTGAATTTTGGACTCGGCCGGTGACAAAATGTTCCAAACACACCCCATGCACAACTCCACCGGGGAAGGTGCCAGACAGGAGTTCTCTTGATAGATTTTACATTGCTCTGGTAGGCACCTCAAAGACACCACAAAACTTGTTCTACCTGCTTTCTGGGCTGAGATGGGGAATCGCTGAATTTTGGACTCGGCCGGTGACAAAATGTTCCAAACACACCCCATGCACAACTCCACCGGGGAAGGTGCCAGACAGGAGTTCTCTTAGTAGTTTTTACACTACCTTGGTAGGCATCAAAAAGACACTACAAAAGTTGTTCTACCTGCTTTCTGGGCTGAGATGGGGAACCGCTGAATTTTGGACTCGGCCGGTGACAAAATGTTCCAAACACACCCCATGCACAACTCCACCACGGAAGGTGCCAGACAGGAGTTCTCTTAGTAGTTTTTACACTACCTTGGTAGGCATCAAAAAGACACCACAAAAGTTGTTCTACCTGCTTTCTGGGCTGAGATGGGGAACCGCTGAATTTTGGACTCGGCCGGTGACAAAATGTTCCAAACACACCCCATGCACAACTCCACCACGGAAGGTGCCAGACAGGAGTTCTCTTAGTAGTTTTTACACTACCTTGGTAGGCATCTAAAAGACACCACAAAAGTTGTTCTACCTGCTTTCTGGGCTGAGATGGGGAACCGCTGAATTTTGGACTCGGCCGGTGACAAAATGTTCCAAACACACCCCATGCACAACTCCACCACGGAAGGTGCCAGACAGGAGTTCTTTTGGTAGATTTTACACTACCTTGGTAGGCATCAAAAAGACACTACAAAAGTTGTTCTACCTGCTTTCTGGGCTGAGATGGGGAACAGCTGAATTTTGGAGTCGGCTGGTGGCAAAATGTTCCAAACACACCCCATGCACAACTCCACCGGGGAAGGTGCCAGACAGGAGTTCTCTTGATAGATTTTACATTGCTCCGGTAGGCATCTGAAAGACACCACAAAAGTTGTTCTACCTGCTTTCTGGGCTGAGATGGGGAACCGCTGAATTTTGGAGTCGGCTGGTGACAAAATGTTCCAAACACACCCCCTGCACAACTCCACCGGGGAAGGTGCCAGACAGGAGTTCTGTTGGTAGATTTTACACTACCTTGGTAGGCAGCTGAAAGGCACCACAAAAGTTGTTCTTCCTGCTTTCTGGGCTGAGATGGGGAACCGCTGAATTTTGGACTCGGCCGGTGACAAAATGTTCCAAACACACCCCATGCACAACTCCACCGGGGAAGGTGCCAGACAGGAGTTCTCTTAGTAGTTTTTACACTACCTTGGTAGGCATCAAAAAGACACCACAAAAGTTGTTCTACCTGCTTTCTGGGCTGAGATGGGGAACCGCTGAATTTTGGACTCGGCCGGTGACAAAATGTTCCAAACACACCCCATGCACAACTCCACCGGGGAAGGTGCCAGAAAGGAGTTCTCCTGGTAGTTTTTACATTGCTCCGGTAGGCATCTGAAAGACACCACAAAAGTTGTACTACCTGCTTTCTGGGCTGAGATGGGGAACCGCTGAATTTTGGAGTCGGCCGGTGACAAAATGTTCCAAACACACCCCCTGCACAACTCCACCGGGGAAGGTGCCAGACAGGAGTTCTGTTGGTAGATTTTACACTACCTTGGTAGGCAGCTGAAAGGCACCACAAAAGTTGTTCTTCCTGCTTTCTGGGCTGAGATGGGGAACCGCTGAATTTTGGACTCGGCCGGTGACAAAATGTTCCAAACACACCCCATGTACAACTCCACCGGGGAAGGTGCCAGACAGGAGTTCTCTTGGTAGATTTTACACTACCTTGGTAGGCATCTAAAAGACACCACAAAAGATGTTCTACCTGCTTTCTGGGCTGAGATGGGGAACCGCTGAATTTTGGACTCGGCCGGTGACAAAATGTTCCAAACACACCCCATGCACAACTCCACCGGGGAAGGTGCCAGACAGGAGTTCTGTTGGTAGATTTTACACTACCTTGGTAGGCAGCTGAAAGGCACCACAAAAGTTGTTCTTCCTTCTTTCTGGGCTGAGATGGGGAACCGCTGAATTTTGGACTCGGCTTGTGGCAAAATGTTCCAAACACACCCCCTGCACAACTCCACCGGGGAAGGTGCCAGAAAGGAGTTCTCCTGGTAGTTTTTACATTGCTCCGGTAGGCATCTGAAAGACACCACAAAAGTTGTACTACCTGCTTTCTGGGCTGAGATGGGGAACCGCTGAATTTTGGACTCGGCCGGTGACAAAATGTTCCAAACACACCCCATGCACAACTCCACCACGGAAGGTGCCAGACAGGAGTTCTGTTGGTAGATTTTACACTACCTTGGTAGGCAGCTGAAAGGCACCACAAAAGTTGTTCTTCCTGCTTTCTGGGCTGAGATGGGGAACCGCTGAATTTTGGAGTCGGCTGGTGACAAAATGTTCCAAACACACCCCCTGCACAACTCCACCGGGGAAGGTGCCAGAAAGGAGTTCTCCTGGTAGTTTTTACATTGCTCCGGTAGGCATCTGAAAGACACCACAAAAGTTGTTCTTCCTGCTTTCTGGGCTGAGATGGGGAACCGCTGAATTTTGGAGTCGGCTGGTGACAAAATGTTCCAAACACACCCCCTGCACAACTCCACCGGGGAAGGTGCCAGACAGGAGTTCTGTTGGTAGATTTTACACTACCTTGGTAGGCAGCTGAAAGGCACCACAAAAGTTGTTCTACCTGCTTTCTGGGCTGAGATGGGGAACCGCTGAATTTTGGAGTCGGCCGGTGACAAAATGTTCCAAACACACCCCATGCACAACTCCACCACGGAAGGTGCCAGACAGGAGTTCTCTTGGTAGATTTTACACTACCTTGGTAGGCATCTAAAAGACACCACAAAAGATGTTCTACCTGCTTTCTGGGCTGAGATGGGGAACAGCTGAATTTTGGACTCGGCCGGTGACAAAATGTTCCAAACACACCCCATGCACAACTCCACCGGGGAAGGTGCCAGACAGGAGTTCTCTTGATAGATTTTACATTGCTCTGGTAGGCACCTCAAAGACACCACAAAACTTGTTCTATCTGCTTTCTGGGCTGAGATGGGGAATCGCTGAATTTTGGACTCGGCCGGTGACAAAATGTTCCAAACACACCCCATGCACAACTCCACCGGGGAAGGTGCCAGAAAGGAGTTCTCTTAGTAGTTTTTACACTACCTTGGTAGGCATCAAAAAGACACCACAAAAGTTGTTCTACCTGCTTTCTGGGCTGAGATGGGGAACCGCTGAATTTTGGACTCGGCCGGTGACAAAATGTTCCAAACACACCCCATGCACAACTCCACCGGGGAAGGTGCCAGACAGGAGTTCTTTTGGTAGATTTTACACTACCTTGGTAGGCATCAAAAAGACACTACAAAAGTTGTTCTACCTGCTTTCTGGGCTGAGATGGGGAACAGCTGAATTTTGGAGTCGGCTGGTGGCAAAATGTTCCAAACACACCCCATGCACAACTCCACCGGGGAAGGTGCCAGACAGGAGTTCTCTTGATAGATTTTACATTGCTCCGGTAGGCATCTGAAAGACACCACAAAAGTTGTTCTACCTGCTTTCTGGGCTGAGATGGGGAACCGCTGAATTTTGGAGTCGGCTGGTGACAAAATGTTCCAAACACACCCCCTGCACAACTCCACCGGGGAAGGTGCCAGACAGGAGTTCTGTTGGTAGATTTTACACTACCTTGGTAGGCAGCTGAAAGGCACCACAAAAGTTGTTCTTCCTGCTTTCTGGGCTGAGATGGGGAACCGCTGAATTTTGGACTCGGCCGGTGACAAAATGTTCCAAACACACCCCATGCACAACTCCACCACGGAAGGTGCCAGACAGGAGTTCTCTTGGTAGATTTTACACTACCTTGGTAGGCATCTAAAAGACACCACAAAAGATGTTCTACCTGCTTTCTGGGCTGAGATGGGGAACAGCTGAATTTTGGAGTCGGCCGGTGACAAAATGTTCCAAACACACCCCCTGCACAACTCCACCACGGAAGGTGCCAGACAGGAGTTCTCTTGATAGATTTTACATTGCTCTGGTAGGCACCTCAAAGACACCACAAAACTTGTTCTATCTGCTTTCTGGGCTGAGATGGGGAATCGCTGAATTTTGGACTCGGCCGGTGACAAAATGTTCCAAACACACCCCATGCACAACTCCACCGGGGAAGGTGCCAGACAGGAGTTCTGTTGGTAGATTTTACACTACCTTGGTAGGCATCAAAAAGACACCACAAAAGTTGTTCTACCTGCTTTCTGGGCTGAGATGGGGAACCGCTGATTTTGGACTCGGCCGGTGACAAAATGTTCCAAACACACCCCATGCACAACTCTACCACGGAAGGTGCCAGACAGGAGTTCTCTTGGTAGATTTTACACTACCTTGGTAGGCATCTAAAAGACACCACAAAAGATGTTCTACCTGCTTTCTGGGCTGAGATGGGGAACAGCTGAATTTTGGACTCGGCCGGTGACAAAATGTTCCAAACACACCCCATGCACAACTCCACCGGGGAAGGTGCCAGACAGGAGTTCTCTTGATAGATTTTACATTGCTCTGGTAGGCACCTCAAAGACACCACAAAACTTGTTCTACCTGCTTTCTGGGCTGAGATGGGGAATCGCTGAATTTTGGACTCGGCCGGTGACAAAATGTTCCAAACACACCCCATGCACAACTCCACCGGGGAAGGTGCCAGACAGGAGTTCTCTTAGTAGTTTTTACACTACCTTGGTAGGCATCAAAAAGACACTACAAAAGTTGTTCTACCTGCTTTCTGGGCTGAGATGGGGAACCGCTGAATTTTGGACTCGGCCGGTGACAAAATGTTCCAAACACACCCCATGCACAACTCCACCACGGAAGGTGCCAGACAGGAGTTCTCTTAGTAGTTTTTACACTACCTTGGTAGGCATCAAAAAGACACCACAAAAGTTGTTCTACCTGCTTTCTGGGCTGAGATGGGGAACCGCTGAATTTTGGACTCGGCCGGTGACAAAATGTTCCAAACACACCCCATGCACAACTCCACCGGGGAAGGTGCCAGACAGGAGTTCTCTTGATAGATTTTACATTGCTCTGGTAGGCACCTCAAAGACACCACAAAACTTGTTCTACCTGCTTTCTGGGCTGAGATGGGGAATCGCTGAATTTTGGACTCGGCCGGTGACAAAATGTTCCAAACACACCCCATGCACAACTCCACCGGGGAAGGTGCCAGACAGGAGTTCTCTTAGTAGTTTTTACACTACCTTGGTAGGCATCAAAAAGACACTACAAAAGTTGTTCTACCTGCTTTCTGGGCTGAGATGGGGAACCGCTGAATTTTGGACTCGGCCGGTGACAAAATGTTCCAAACACACCCCATGCACAACTCCACCGGGGAAGGTGCCAGACAGGAGTTCTCTTAGTAGTTTTTACACTACCTTGGTAGGCATCAAAAAGACACCACAAAAGTTGTTCTACCTGCTTTCTGGGCTGAGATGGGGAACCGCTGAATTTTGGACTCGGCCGGTGACAAAATGTTCCAAACACACCCCATGCACAACTCCACCGGGGAAGGTGCCAGAAAGGAGTTCTCCTGGTAGTTTTTACATTGCTCCGGTAGGCATCTGAAAGACACCACAAAAGTTGTTCTACCTGCTTTCTGGGCTGAGATGGGGAACCGCTGAATTTTGGAGTCGGCCGGTGACAAAATGTTCCAAACACACCCCCTGCACAACTCCACCGGGGAAGGTGCCAGACAGGAGTTCTGTTGGTAGATTTTACACTACCTTGGTAGGCAGCTGAAAGGCACCACAAAAGTTGTTCTTCCTGCTTTCTGGGCTGAGATGGGGAACCGCTGAATTTTGGACTCGGCCGGTGACAAAATGTTCCAAACACACCCCATGTACAACTCCACCGGGGAAGGTGCCAGACAGGAGTTCTGTTGGTAGATTTTACACTACCTTGGTAGGCATCTAAAAGACACCACAAAAGATGTTCTACCTGCTTTCTGGGCTGAGATGGGGAACCGCTGAATTTTGGACTCGGCCGGTGACAAAATGTTCCAAACACACCCCATGCACAACTCCACCGGGGAAGGTGCCAGACAGGAGTTCTGTTGGTAGATTTTACACTACCTTGGTAGGCAGCTGAAAGGCACCACAAAAGTTGTTCTTCCTGCTTTCTGGGCTGAGATGGGGAACCGCTGAATTTTGGACTCGGCTTGTGGCAAAATGTTCCAAACACACCCCCTGCACAACTCCACCGGGGAAGGTGCCAGAAAGGAGTTCTCCTGGTAGTTTTTACATTGCTCCGGTAGGCATCTGAAAGACACCACAAAAGTTGTACTACCTGCTTTCTGGGCTGAGATGGGGAACCGCTGAATTTTGGACTCGGCCGGTGACAAAATGTTCCAAACACACCCCATGCACAACTCCACCACGGAAGGTGCCAGACAGGAGTTCTGTTGGTAGATTTTACACTACCTTGGTAGGCAGCTGAAAGGCACCACAAAAGTTGTTCTTCCTGCTTTCTGGGCTGAGATGGGGAACCGCTGAATTTTGGAGTCGGCTGGTGACAAAATGTTCCAAACACACCCCCTGCACAACTCCACCGGGGAAGGTGCCAGAAAGGAGTTCTCCTGGTAGTTTTTACATTGCTCCGGTAGGCATCTGAAAGACACCACAAAAGTTGTTCTTCCTGCTTTCTGGGCTGAGATGGGGAACCGCTGAATTTTGGAGTCGGCTGGTGACAAAATGTTCCAAACACACCCCCTGCACAACTCCACCGGGGAAGGTGCCAGACAGGAGTTCTGTTGGTAGATTTTACACTACCTTGGTAGGCAGCTGAAAGGCACCACAAAAGTTGTTCTACCTGCTTTCTGGGCTGAGATGGGGAACCGCTGAATTTTGGAGTCGGCCGGTGACAAAATGTTCCAAACACACCCCATGCACAACTCCACCACGGAAGGTGCCAGACAGGAGTTCTCTTGGTAGATTTTACACTACCTTGGTAGGCATCTAAAAGACACCACAAAAGATGTTCTACCTGCTTTCTGGGCTGAGATGGGGAACAGCTGAATTTTGGACTCGGCCGGTGACAAAATGTTCCAAACACACCCCATGCACAACTCCACCGGGGAAGGTGCCAGACAGGAGTTCTCTTGATAGATTTTACATTGCTCTGGTAGGCACCTCAAAGACACCACAAAACTTGTTCTATCTGCTTTCTGGGCTGAGATGGGGAATCGCTGAATTTTGGACTCGGCCGGTGACAAAATGTTCCAAACACACCCCATGCACAACTCCACCGGGGAAGGTGCCAGAAAGGAGTTCTCTTAGTAGTTTTTACACTACCTTGGTAGGCATCAAAAAGACACCACAAAAGTTGTTCTACCTGCTTTCTGGGCTGAGATGGGGAACCGCTGAATTTTGGACTCGGCCGGTGACAAAATGTTCCAAACACACCCCATGCACAACTCCACCGGGGAAGGTGCCAGACAGGAGTTCTTTTGGTAGATTTTACACTACCTTGGTAGGCATCAAAAAGACACTACAAAAGTTGTTCTACCTGCTTTCTGGGCTGAGATGGGGAACAGCTGAATTTTGGAGTCGGCTGGTGGCAAAATGTTCCAAACACACCCCATGCACAACTCCACCGGGGAAGGTGCCAGACAGGAGTTCTCTTGATAGATTTTACATTGCTCCGGTAGGCATCTGAAAGACACCACAAAAGTTGTTCTACCTGCTTTCTGGGCTGAGATGGGGAACCGCTGAATTTTGGAGTCGGCTGGTGACAAAATGTTCCAAACACACCCCCTGCACAACTCCACCGGGGAAGGTGCCAGACAGGAGTTCTGTTGGTAGATTTTACACTACCTTGGTAGGCAGCTGAAAGGCACCACAAAAGTTGTACTACCTGCTTTCTGGGCTGAGATGGGGAACCGCTGAATTTTGGACTCGGCCGGTGACAAAATGTTCCAAACACACCCCATGCACAACTCCACCACGGAAGGTGCCAGACAGGAGTTCTCTTGGTAGATTTTACACTACCTTGGTAGGCATCTAAAAGACACCACAAAAGATGTTCTACCTGCTTTCTGGGCTGAGATGGGGAACAGCTGAATTTTGGAGTCGGCCGGTGACAAAATGTTCCAAACACACCCCCTGCACAACTCCACCACGGAAGGTGCCAGACAGGAGTTCTCTTGATAGATTTTACATTGCTCTGGTAGGCACCTCAAAGACACCACAAAACTTGTTCTATCTGCTTTCTGGGCTGAGATGGGGAATCGCTGAATTTTGGACTCGGCCGGTGACAAAATGTTCCAAACACACCCCATGCACAACTCCACCGGGGAAGGTGCCAGACAGGAGTTCTGTTGGTAGATTTTACACTACCTTGGTAGGCATCAAAAAGACACCACAAAAGTTGTTCTACCTGCTTTCTGGGCTGAGATGGGGAACCGCTGAATTTTGGACTCGGCCGGTGACAAAATGTTCCAAACACACCCCATGCACAACTCTACCACGGAAGGTGCCAGACAGGAGTTCTCTTGATAGATTTTACATTGCTCTGGTAGGCACCTCAAAGACACCACAAAACTTGTTCTACCTGCTTTCTGGGCTGAGATGGGGAATCGCTGAATTTTGGACTCGGCCGGTGACAAAATGTTCCAAACACACCCCATGCACAACTCCACCGGGGAAGGTGCCAGACAGGAGTTCTCTTAGTAGTTTTTACACTACCTTGGTAGGCATCAAAAAGACACTACAAAAGTTGTTCTACCTGCTTTCTGCGCTGAGATGGGGAACCGCTGAATTTTGGACTCGGCCGGTGACAAAATGTTCCAAACACACCCCATGCACAACTCCACCACGGAAGGTGCCAGACAGGAGTTCTGTTGGTAGATTTTACACTACCTTGGTAGGCATCAAAAAGACACTACAAAAGTTGTTCTACCTGCTTTCTGGGCTGAGATGGGGAACAGCTGAATTTTGGAGTCGGCTGGTGGCAAAATGTTCCAAACACACCCCATGCACAACTCCACCGGGGAAGGTGCCAGACAGGAGTTCTGTTGGTAGATTTTACACTACCTTGGTAGGCAGCTGAAAGGCACCACAAAAGTTGTTGTACCTGCTTTCTGGGCTGAGATGGGGAACCGCTGAATTTTGGAGTCGGCTGGTGACAAAATGTTCCAAACACACCCCCTGCACAACTCCACCGGGGAAGGTGCCAGAAAGGAGTTCTCCTGGTAGTTTTTACATTGCTCCGGTAGGCATCTGAAAGACACCACAAAAGTTGTTCTACCTGCTTTCTGGGCTGAGATGGGGAACCGCTGAATTTTGGAGTCGGCTGGTGACAAAATATTCCAAACACACCCCCTGCACAACTCCACCGGGGAAGGTGCCAGAAAGGAGTTCTGTTGGTAGATTTTACACTACCTTGGTAGGCAGCTGAAAGGCACCACAAAAGTTGTTCTTCCTGCTTTCTGGGCTGAGATGGGGAACCGCTGAATTTTGGAGTCGGCTGGTGACAAAATGTTCCAAACACACCCCCTGCACAACTCCACCGGGGAAGGTGCCAGAAACGAGTTCTGTTGGTAGTTTTTACAGTACCTTTGTAGGCAGCTGAAAGGCACCACAAAAGATGTTCTACCTGCTTTCTGGGCTGAGATGGGGAACAGCTGAATTTTGGAGTCGGCCGGTGACAAAATGTTCCAAACACACCCCCTGCACAACTCCACCACGGAAGGTGCCAGACAGGAGTTCTCTTGATAGATTTTACATTGCTCTGGTAGGCACCTCAAAGACACCACAAAACTTGTTCTATCTGCTTTCTGGGCTGAGATGGGGAATCGCTGAATTTTGGACTCGGCCGGTGACAAAATGTTCCAAACACACCCCATGCACAACTCCACCGGGGAAGGTGCCAGACAGGAGTTCTGTTGGTAGATTTTACACTACCTTGGTAGGCATCAAAAAGACACCACAAAAGTTGTTCTACCTGCTTTCTGGGCTGAGATGGGGAACCGCTGAATTTTGGACTCGGCCGGTGACAAAATGTTCCAAACACACCCCATGCACAACTCTACCACGGAAGGTGCCAGACAGGAGTTCTCTTGGTAGATTTTACACTACCTTGGTAGGCATCTAAAAGACACCACAAAAGATGTTCTACCTGCTTTCTGGGCTGAGATGGGGAACAGCTGAATTTTGGACTCGGCCGGTGACAAAATGTTCCAAACACACCCCATGCACAACTCCACCGGGGAAGGTGCCAGACAGGAGTTCTCTTGATAGATTTTACATTGCTCTGGTAGGCACCTCAAAGACACCACAAAACTTGTTCTACCTGCTTTCTGGGCTGAGATGGGGAATCGCTGAATTTTGGACTCGGCCGGTGACAAAATGTTCCAAACACACCCCATGCACAACTCCACCGGGGAAGGTGCCAGACAGGAGTTCTCTTAGTAGTTTTTACACTACCTTGGTAGGCATCAAAAAGACACTACAAAAGTTGTTCTACCTGCTTTCTGCGCTGAGATGGGGAACCGCTGAATTTTGGACTCGGCCGGTGACAAAATGTTCCAAACACACCCCATGCACAACTCCACCACGGAAGGTGCCAGACAGGAGTTCTGTTGGTAGATTTTACACTACCTTGGTAGGCATCAAAAAGACACTACAAAAGTTGTTCTACCTGCTTTCTGGGCTGAGATGGGGAACAGCTGAATTTTGGAGTCGGCTGGTGGCAAAATGTTCCAAACACACCCCATGCACAACTCCACCGGGGAAGGTGCCAGACAGGAGTTCTGTTGGTAGATTTTACACTACCTTGGTAGGCAGCTGAAAGGCACCACAAAAGTTGTTGTACCTGCTTTATGGGCTGAGATGGGGAACCGCTGAATTTTGGAGTCGGCTGGTGACAAAATGTTCCAAACACACCCCCTGCACAACTCCACCGGGGAAGGTGCCAGAAAGGAGTTCTCCTGGTAGTTTTTACATTGCTCCGGTAGGCATCTGAAAGACACCACAAAAGTTGTTCTACCTGCTTTCTGGGCTGAGATGGGGAACCGCTGAATTTTGGAGTCGGCTGGTGACAAAATATTCCAAACACACCCCCTGCACAACTCCACCGGGGAAGGTGCCAGAAAGGAGTTCTGTTGGTAGATTTTACACTACCTTGGTAGGCAGCTGAAAGGCACCACAAAAGATGTTCTACCTGCTTTCTGGGCTGAGATGGGGAACAGCTGAATTTTGGAGTCGGCCGGTGACAAAATGTTCCAAACACACCCCCTGCACAACTCCACCACGGAAGGTGCCAGACAGGAGTTCTCTTGATAGATTTTACATTGCTCTGGTAGGCACCTCAAAGACACCACAAAACTTGTTCTATCTGCTTTCTGGGCTGAGATGGGGAATCGCTGAATTTTGGACTCGGCCGGTGACAAAATGTTCCAAACACACCCCATGCACAACTCCACCGGGGAAGGTGCCAGACAGGAGTTCTGTTGGTAGATTTTACACTACCTTGGTAGGCATCAAAAAGACACCACAAAAGTTGTTCTACCTGCTTTCTGGGCTGAGATGGGGAACCGCTGAATTTTGGACTCGGCCGGTGACAAAATGTTCCAAACACACCCCATGCACAACTCTACCACGGAAGGTGCCAGACAGGAGTTCTCTTGGTAGATTTTACACTACCTTGGTAGGCATCTAAAAGACACCACAAAAGATGTTCTACCTGCTTTCTGGGCTGAGATGGGGAACAGCTGAATTTTGGACTCGGCCGGTGACAAAATGTTCCAAACACACCCCATGCACAACTCCACCGGGGAAGGTGCCAGACAGGAGTTCTCTTGATAGATTTTACATTGCTCTGGTAGGCACCTCAAAGACACCACAAAACTTGTTCTACCTGCTTTCTGGGCTGAGATGGGGAATCGCTGAATTTTGGACTCGGCCGGTGACAAAATGTTCCAAACACACCCCATGCACAACTCCACCGGGGAAGGTGCCAGACAGGAGTTCTCTTAGTAGTTTTTACACTACCTTGGTAGGCATCAAAAAGACACTACAAAAGTTGTTCTACCTGCTTTCTGCGCTGAGATGGGGAACCGCTGAATTTTGGACTCGGCCGGTGACAAAATGTTCCAAACACACCCCATGCACAACTCCACCACGGAAGGTGCCAGACAGGAGTTCTGTTGGTAGATTTTACACTACCTTGGTAGGCATCAAAAAGACACTACAAAAGTTGTTCTACCTGCTTTCTGGGCTGAGATGGGGAACAGCTGAATTTTGGAGTCGGCTGGTGGCAAAATGTTCCAAACACACCCCATGCACAACTCCACCGGGGAAGGTGCCAGACAGGAGTTCTGTTGGTAGATTTTACACTACCTTGGTAGGCAGCTGAAAGGCACCACAAAAGTTGTTGTACCTGCTTTATGGGCTGAGATGGGGAACCGCTGAATTTTGGAGTCGGCTGGTGACAAAATGTTCCAAACACACCCCCTGCACAACTCCACCGGGGAAGGTGCCAGAAAGGAGTTCTCCTGGTAGTTTTTACATTGCTCCGGTAGGCATCTGAAAGACACCACAAAAGTTGTTCTACCTGCTTTCTGGGCTGAGATGGGGAACCGCTGAATTTTGGAGTCGGCTGGTGACAAAATATTCCAAACACACCCCCTGCACAACTCCACCGGGGAAGGTGCCAGAAAGGAGTTCTGTTGGTAGATTTTACACTACCTTGGTAGGCAGCTGAAAGGCACCACAAAAGATGTTCTACCTGCTTTCTGGGCTGAGATGGGGAACAGCTGAATTTTGGAGTCGGCCGGTGACAAAATGTTCCAAACACACCCCCTGCACAACTCCACCACGGAAGGTGCCAGACAGGAGTTCTCTTGATAGATTTTACATTGCTCTGGTAGGCACCTCAAAGACACCACAAAACTTGTTCTATCTGCTTTCTGGGCTGAGATGGGGAATCGCTGAATTTTGGACTCGGCCGGTGACAAAATGTTCCAAACACACCCCATGCACAACTCCACCGGGGAAGGTGCCAGACAGGAGTTCTGTTGGTAGATTTTACACTACCTTGGTAGGCATCAAAAAGACACCACAAAAGTTGTTCTACCTGCTTTCTGGGCTGAGATGGGGAACCGCTGAATTTTGGACTCGGCCGGTGACAAAATGTTCCAAACACACCCCATGCACAACTCTACCACGGAAGGTGCCAGACAGGAGTTCTCTTGGTAGATTTTACACTACCTTGGTAGGCATCTAAAAGACACCACAAAAGATGTTCTACCTGCTTTCTGGGCTGAGATGGGGAACAGCTGAATTTTGGACTCGGCCGGTGACAAAATGTTCCAAACACACCCCATGCACAACTCCACCGGGGAAGGTGCCAGACAGGAGTTCTCTTGATAGATTTTACATTGCTCTGGTAGGCACCTCAAAGACACCACAAAACTTGTTCTACCTGCTTTCTGGGCTGAGATGGGGAATCGCTGAATTTTGGACTCGGCCGGTGACAAAATGTTCCAAACACACCCCATGCACAACTCCACCACGGAAGGTGCCAGACAGGAGTTCTGTTGGTAGATTTTACACTACCTTGGTAGGCATCAAAAAGACACTACAAAAGTTGTTCTACCTGCTTTCTGGGCTGAGATGGGGAACAGCTGAATTTTGGAGTCGGCTGGTGGCAAAATGTTCCAAACACACCCCATGCACAACTCCACCGGGGAAGGTGCCAGACAGGAGTTCTGTTGGTAGATTTTACACTACCTTGGTAGGCAGCTGAAAGGCACCACAAAAGTTGTTGTACCTGCTTTCTGGGCTGAGATGGGGAACCGCTGAATTTTGGAGTCGGCTGGTGACAAAATGTTCCAAACACACCCCCTGCACAACTCCACCGGGGAAGGTGCCAGAAAGGAGTTCTCCTGGTAGTTTTTACATTGCTCCGGTAGGCATCTGAAAGACACCACAAAAGTTGTTCTACCTGCTTTCTGGGCTGAGATGGGGAACCGCTGAATTTTGGAGTCGGCTGGTGACAAAATATTCCAAACACACCCCCTGCACAACTCCAGCGGGGAAGGTGCCAGACAGGAGTTCTGTTGGTAGATTTTACACTACCTTGGTAGGCAGCTGAAAGGCACCACAAAAGTTGTTCTTCCTGCTTTCTGGGCTGAGATGGGGAACCGCTGAATTTTGGAGTCGGCTGGTGACAAAATGTTCCAAACACACCCCCTGCACAACTCCACCGGGGAAGGTGCCAGACAGGAGTTCTGTTGGTAGATTTTACACTACCTTTGTAGGCAGCTGAAAGGCACCACAAAAGTTGTTCTTCCTGCTTTCTGGGCTGAGATGGGGAACCGCTGAATTTTGGACTCGGCTTGTGGCAAAATGTTCCAAACACACCCCATGCACAACTCCACCGGGGAAGGTGCCAGACAGGAGTTCTCTTGATAGATTTTACATTGCACCGGTAGGCATCTCAAAGACACCACAAAAGTTGTTCTACCTGCTTTCTGGGCTGAGATGGGGAACCGCTGAATTTTGGAGTCGGCTGGTGACAAAATGTTCCAAACACACCCCCTGCACAACTCCACCGGGGAAGGTGCCAGACAGGAGTTCTGTTGGTAGATTTTACACTACCTCGGTAGGCAGCTGAAAGGCACCACAAAAGTTGTTCTTCCTGCTTTCTGGGCTGAGATGGGGAACCGCTGAATTTTGGAGTCGGCTGGTGACAAAATGTTCCAAACACACCCCCTGCACAACTCCACCACGGAAGGTGCCAGACAGGAGTTCTGTTGGTAGATTTTACACTACCTTGGTAGGCACCTGAAAGGCACCACAAAAGTTGTTCTTCCTGCTTTCTGGGCTGAGATGGGGAACCGCTGAATTTTGGACTCGGCTTGTGGCAAAATGTTCCAAACACACCCCATGCACAACTCCACCGGGGAAGGTGCCAGAAAGGAGTTCTCCTGGTAGTTTTTACATTGCTCCGGTAGGCATCTGAAAGACACCACAAAAGTTGTTGTACCTGCTTTCTGGGCTGAGATGGGGAATCGCTGAATTTTGGACTCGGCCGGTGACAAAATGTTCCAAACACACCCCCTGCACAACTCCACCGGGGAAGGTGCCAGACAGGAGTTCTGTTGGTAGTTTTTACACTACCTTGGTAGGCAGCTGAAAGGCACCACAAAAGTTGTTCTACCTGCTTTCTGGGCTGAGATGGGGAACCGCTGAATTTTGGACTCGGCCGGTGACAAAATGTTCCAAACACACCCCATGCACAACTCCACCACGGAAGGTGCCAGACAGGAGTTCTCTTGGTAGATTTTACACTACCTTGGTAGGCATCTAAAAGACACCACAAAAGTTGTTCTACCTGCTTTCTGGGCTGAGATGGGGAACAGCTGAATTTTGGACTCGGCCGGTGACAAAATGTTCCAAACACACCCCATGCACAACTCCACCGGGGAAGGTGCCAGACAGGAGTTCTGTTGGTAGATTTTACATTGCTCTGGTAGGCACCTCAAAGACACCACAAAACTTGTTCTATCTGCTCTCTGGGCTGAGATGGGGAATCGCTGAATTTTGGACTCGGCCGGTGACAAAATGTTCCAAACACACCCCATGCACAACTCCACCGGGGAAGGTGCCAGACAGGAGTTCTCTTAGTAGTTTTTACACTACCTTGGTAGGCATCAAAAAGACACCACAAAAGTTGTTCTACCTGCTTTCTGGGCTGAGATGGGGAACCGCTGAATTTTGGACTCGGCCGGTGACAAAATGTTCCAAACACACCCCATGCACAACTCCACCGGGGAAGGTGCCAGACAGGAGTTCTGTTGGTAGATTTTACACTACCTTGGTAGGCATCAAAAAGACACTACAAAAGTTGTTCTACCTGCTTTCTGGGCTGAGATGGGGAACAGCTGAATTTTGGAGTCGGCTGGTGGCAAAATGTTCCAAACACACCCCATGCACAACTCCACCGGGGAAGGTGCCAGACAGGAGTTCTCTTGATAGATTTTACATTGCTCCGGTAGGCATCTGAAAGACACCACAAAAGTTGTTCTACCTGCTTTCTGGGCTGAGATGGGGAACCGCTGAATTTTGGAGTCGGCTGGTGACAAAATGTTCCAAACACACCCCCTGCACAACTCCACCGGGGAAGGTGCCAGACAGGAGTTCTGTTGGTAGATTTTACACTACCTTGGTAGGCAGCTGAAAGGCACCACAAAAGTTGTTCTACCTGCTTTCTGGGCTGAGATGGGGAACCGCTGAATTTTGGACTCGGCCGGTGACAAAATGTTCCAAACACACCCCATGCACAACTCCACCGGGGAAGGTGCCAGACAGGAGTTCTCTTGGTAGATTTTACACTACCTTGGTAGGCATCTAAAAGACACCACAAAAGATGTTCTACCTGCTTTCTGGGCTGAGATGGGGAACAGCTGAATTTTGGACTCGGCCGGTGACAAAATGTTCCAAACACACCCCATGCACAACTCCACCGGGGAAGGTGCCAGACAGGAGTTCTCTTGATAGATTTTACATTGCTCTGGTAGGCACCTCAAAGACACCACAAAACTTGTTCTACCTGCTTTCTGGGCTGAGATGGGGAATCGCTGAATTTTGGACTCGGCCGGTGACAAAATGTTCCAAACACACCCCATGCACAACTCCACCGGGGAAGGTGCCAGACAGGAGTTCTCTTAGTAGTTTTTACACTACCTTGGTAGGCATCAAAAAGACACCACAAAAGTTGTTCTACCTGCTTTCTGCGCTGAGATGGGGAACCGCTGAATTTTGGACTCGGCCGGTGACAAAATGTTCCAAACACACCCCATGCACAACTCCACCACGGAAGGTGCCAGACAGGAGTTCTGTTGGTAGATTTTACACTACCTTGGTAGGCATCAAAAAGACACTACAAAAGTTGTTCTACCTGCTTTCTGGGCTGAGATGGGGAACAGCTGAATTTTGGAGTCGGCTGGTGGCAAAATGTTCCAAACACACCCCATGCACAACTCCACCGGGGAAGGTGCCAGACAGGAGTTCTGTTGGTAGATTTTACACTACCTTGGTAGGCAGCTGAAAGGCACCACAAAAGTTGTTGTACCTGCTTTCTGGGCTGAGATGGGGAACCGCTGAATTTTGGAGTCGGCTGGTGACAAAATGTTCCAAACACACCCCCTGCACAACTCCACCGGGGAAGGTGCCAGAAAGGAGTTCTCCTGGTAGTTTTTACATTGCTCCGGTAGGCATCTGAAAGACACCACAAAAGTTGTTCTACCTGCTTTCTGGGCTGAGATGGGGAACCGCTGAATTTTGGAGTCGGCTGGTGACAAAATATTCCAAACACACCCCCTGCACAACTCCACCGGGGAAGGTGCCAGAAAGGAGTTCTGTTGGTAGATTTTACACTACCTTGGTAGGCAGCTGAAAGGCACCACAAAAGTTGTTCTTCCTGCTTTCTGGGCTGAGATGGGGAACCGCTGAATTTTGGAGTCGGCTGGTGACAAAATGTTCCAAACACACCCCCTGCACAACTCCACCGGGGAAGGTGCCAGACAGGAGTTCTGTTGGTAGATTTTACACTACCTTTGTAGGCAGCTGAAAGGCACCACAAAAGTTGTTCTTCCTGCTTTCTGGGCTGAGATGGGGAACCGCTGAATTTTGGACTCGGCTTGTGGCAAAATGTTCCAAACACACCCCATGCACAACTCCACCGGGGAAGGTGCCAGACAGGAGTTCTCTTGATAGATTTTACATTGCACCGGTAGGCATCTCAAAGACACCACAAAAGTTGTTCTACCTGCTTTCTGGGCTGAGATGGGGAACCGCTGAATTTTGGAGTCGGCTGGTGACAAAATGTTCCAAACACACCCCCTGCACAACTCCACCGGGGAAGGTGCCAGACAGGAGTTCTGTTGGTAGATTTTACACTACCTTGGTAGGCAGCTGAAAGGCACCACAAAAGTTGTTCTTCCTGCTTTCTGGGCTGAGATGGGGAACCGCTGAATTTTGGAGTCGGCCGGTGACAAAATGTTCCAAACACACCCCCTGCACAACTCCACCGGGGAAGGTGCCAGACAGGAGTTCTGTTGGTAGATTTTACACTACCTTGGTAGGCAGCTGAAAGGCACCACAAAAGTTGTTCTTCCTGCTTTCTGGGCTGAGATGGGGAACCGCTGAATTTTGGACTCGGCTTGTGGCAAAATGTTCCAAACACACCCCATGCACAACTCCACCGGGGAAGGTGCCAGAAAGGAGTTCTCCTGGTAGTTTTTACATTGCTCCGGTAGGCATCTGAAAGACACCACAAAAGTTGTTGTACCTGCTTTCTGGGCTGAGATGGGGAATCGCTGAATTTTGGACTCGGCCGGTGACAAAATGTTCCAAACACACCCCCTGCACAACTCCACCGGGGAAGGTGCCAGACAGGAGTTCTGTTGGTAGTTTTTACACTACCTTGGTAGGCAGCTGAAAGGCACCACAAAAGTTGTTCTACCTGCTTTCTGGGCTGAGATGGGGAACCGCTGAATTTTGGACTCGGCCGCTGACAAAATGTTCCAAACACACCCCCTGCACAACTCCACCGGGGAAGGTGCCAGACAGGAGTTCTGTTGGTAGTTTTTACACTACCTTGGTAGGCAGCTGAAAGGCACCACAAAAGTTGTTCTACCTGCTTTCTGGGCTGAGATGGGGAACCGCTGAATTTTGGACTCGGCCGGTGACAAAATGTTCCAAACACACCCCATGCACAACTCCACCACGGAAGGTGCCAGACAGGAGTTCTCTTGGTAGATTTTACACTACCTTGGTAGGCATCTAAAAGACACCACAAAAGATGTTCTACCTGCTTTCTGGGCTGAGATGGGGAACCGCTGAATTTTGGACTCGGCTTGTGGCAAAATGTTCCAAACACACCCCCTGCACAACTCCACCGGGGAAGGTGCCAGAAAGGAGTTCTCCTGGTAGTTTTTACATTGCTCCGGTAGGCATCTGAAAGACACCACAAAAGTTGTTCTACCTGCTTTCTGGGCTGAGATGGGGAACCGCTGAATTTTGGACTCGGCCGGTGACAAAATGTTCCAAACACACCCCATGCACAACTCCACCGGGGAAGGTGCCAGACAGGAGTTCTCTTAGTAGTTTTTACACTACCTTGGTAGGCATCAAAAAGACACCACAAAAGTTGTTCTACCTGCTTTCTGGGCTGAGATGGGGAACCGCTGAATTTTGGACTCGGCCGGTGACAAAATGTTCCAAACACACCCCATGCACAACTCCACCGGGGAAGGTGCCAGAAAGGAGTTCTCCTGGTAGTTTTTACATTGCTCCGGTAGGCATCTGAAAGACACCACAAAAGTTGTACTACCTGCTTTCTGGGCTGAGATGGGGAACCGCTGAATTTTGGAGTCGGCCGGTGACAAAATGTTCCAAACACACCCCCTGCACAACTCCACCGGGGAAGGTGCCAGACAGGAGTTCTGTTGGTAGATTTTACACTACCTTGGTAGGCAGCTGAAAGGCACCACAAAAGTTGTTCTTCCTGCTTTCTGGGCTGAGATGGGGAACCGCTGAATTTTGGACTCGGCCGGTGACAAAATGTTCCAAACACACCCCATGTACAACTCCACCGGGGAAGGTGCCAGACAGGAGTTCTCTTGGTAGATTTTACACTACCTTGGTAGGCATCTAAAAGACACCACAAAAGATGTTCTACCTGCTTTCTGGGCTGAGATGGGGAACCGCTGAATTTTGGACTCGGCCGGTGACAAAATGTTCCAAACACACCCCATGCACAACTCCACCGGGGAAGGTGCCAGACAGGAGTTCTGTTGGTAGATTTTACACTACCTTGGTAGGCAGCTGAAAGGCACCACAAAAGTTGTTCTTCCTGCTTTCTGGGCTGAGATGGGGAACCGCTGAATTTTGGACTCGGCTTGTGGCAAAATGTTCCAAACACACCCCCTGCACAACTCCACCGGGGAAGGTGCCAGAAAGGAGTTCTCCTGGTAGTTTTTACATTGCTCCGGTAGGCATCTGAAAGACACCACAAAAGTTGTACTACCTGCTTTCTGGGCTGAGATGGGGAACCGCTGAATTTTGGACTCGGCCGGTGACAAAATGTTCCAAACACACCCCATGCACAACTCCACCACGGAAGGTGCCAGACAGGAGTTCTGTTGGTAGATTTTACACTACCTTGGTAGGCAGCTGAAAGGCACCACAAAAGTTGTTCTTCCTGCTTTCTGGGCTGAGATGGGGAACCGCTGAATTTTGGAGTCGGCTGGTGACAAAATGTTCCAAACACACCCCCTGCACAACTCCACCGGGGAAGGTGCCAGAAAGGAGTTCTCCTGGTAGTTTTTACATTGCTCCGGTAGGCATCTGAAAGACACCACAAAAGTTGTTCTTCCTGCTTTCTGGGCTGAGATGGGGAACCGCTGAATTTTGGAGTCGGCTGGTGACAAAATGTTCCAAACACACCCCCTGCACAACTCCACCGGGGAAGGTGCCAGACAGGAGTTCTGTTGGTAGATTTTACACTACCTTGGTAGGCAGCTGAAAGGCACCACAAAAGTTGTTCTACCTGCTTTCTGGGCTGAGATGGGGAACCGCTGAATTTTGGAGTCGGCCGGTGACAAAATGTTCCAAACACACCCCATGCACAACTCCACCACGGAAGGTGCCAGACAGGAGTTCTCTTGGTAGATTTTACACTACCTTGGTAGGCATCTAAAAGACACCACAAAAGATGTTCTACCTGCTTTCTGGGCTGAGATGGGGAACAGCTGAATTTTGGACTCGGCCGGTGACAAAATGTTCCAAACACACCCCATGCACAACTCCACCGGGGAAGGTGCCAGACAGGAGTTCTCTTGATAGATTTTACATTGCTCTGGTAGGCACCTCAAAGACACCACAAAACTTGTTCTATCTGCTTTCTGGGCTGAGATGGGGAATCGCTGAATTTTGGACTCGGCCGGTGACAAAATGTTCCAAACACACCCCCATGCACAACTCCACCGGGGAAGGTGCCAGACAGGAGTTCTCTTAGTAGTTTTTACACTACCTTGGTAGGCATCAAAAAGACACCACAAAAGTTGTTCTACCTGCTTTCTGGGCTGAGATGGGGAACCGCTGAATTTTGGACTCGGCCGGTGACAAAATGTTCCAAACACACCCCATGCACAACTCCACCGGGGAAGGTGCCAGACAGGAGTTCTGTTGGTAGATTTTACACTACCTTGGTAGGCATCAAAAAGACACTACAAAAGTTGTTCTACCTGCTTTCTGGGCTGAGATGGGGAACAGCTGAATTTTGGAGTCGGCTGGTGGCAAAATGTTCCAAACACACCCCATGCACAACTCCACCGGGGAAGGTGCCAGACAGGAGTTCTCTTGATAGATTTTACATTGCTCCGGTAGGCATCTGAAAGACACCACAAAAGTTGTTCTACCTGCTTTCTGGGCTGAGATGGGGAACCGCTGAATTTTGGAGTCGGCTGGTGACAAAATGTTCCAAACACACCCCCTGCACAACTCCACCGGGGAAGGTGCCAGACAGGAGTTCTGTTGGTAGATTTTACACTACCTTGGTAGGCAGCTGAAAGGCACCACAAAAGTTGTTCTACCTGCTTTCTGGGCTGAGATGGGGAACCGCTGAATTTTGGACTCGGCCGGTGACAAAATGTTCCAAACACACCCCATGCACAACTCCACCACGGAAGGTGCCAGACAGGAGTTCTCTTGGTAGATTTTACACTACCTTGGTAGGCATCTAAAAGACACCACAAAAGATGTTCTACCTGCTTTCTGGGCTGAGATGGGGAACAGCTGAATTTTGGAGTCGGCCGGTGACAAAATGTTCCAAACACACCCCATGCACAACTCCACCACGGAAGGTGCCAGACAGGAGTTCTCTTGATAGATTTTACATTGCTCTGGTAGGCACCTCAAAGACACCACAAAACTTGTTCTATCTGCTTTCTGGGCTGAGATGGGGAATCGCTGAATTTTGGACTCGGCCGGTGACAAAATGTTCCAAACACACCCCATGCACAACTCCACCGGGGAAGGTGCCAGACAGGAGTTCTGTTGGTAGATTTTACACTACCTTGGTAGGCATCAAAAAGACACCACAAAAGTTGTTCTACCTGCTTTCTGGGCTGAGATGGGGAACCGCTGAATTTTGGACTCGGCCGGTGACAAAATGTTCCAAACACACCCCATGCACAACTCTACCACGGAAGGTGCCAGACAGGAGTTCTCTTGGTAGATTTTACACTACCTTGGTAGGCATCTAAAAGACACCACAAAAGATGTTCTACCTGCTTTCTGGGCTGAGATGGGGAACAGCTGAATTTTGGACTCGGCCGGTGACAAAATGTTCCAAACACACCCCATGCACAACTCCACCGGGGAAGGTGCCAGACAGGAGTTCTCTTGATAGATTTTACATTGCTCTGGTAGGCACCTCAAAGACACCACAAAACTTGTTCTACCTGCTTTCTGGGCTGAGATGGGGAACAGCTGAATTTTGGAGTCGGCTGGTGGCAAAATGTTCCAAACACACCCCATGCACAACTCCACCGGGAAGGTGCCAGACAGGAGTTCTGTTGGTAGATTTTACACTACCTTGGTAGGCAGCTGAAAGGCACCACAAAAGTTGTTCTTCCTGCTTTCTGGGCTGAGATGGGGAACCGCTGAATTTTGGAGTCGGCTGGTGACAAAATGTTCCAAACACACCCCCTGCACAACTCCACCACGGAAGGTGCCAGACAGGAGTTCTGTTGGTAGATTTTACACTACCTTGGTAGGCAGCTGAAAGGCACCACAAAAGTTGTTCTTCCTGCTTTCTGGGCTGAGATGGGGAACCGCTGAATTTTGGACTCGGCTTGTGGCAAAATGTTCCAAACACACCCCATGCACAACTCCACCGGGGAAGGTGCCAGAAAGGAGTTCTCCTGGTAGTTTTTACATTGCTCCGGTAGGCATCTGAAAGACACCACAAAAGTTGTTGTACCTGCTTTCTGGGCTGAGATGGGGAATCGCTGAATTTTGGACTCGGCCGGTGACAAAATGTTCCAAACACACCCCCTGCACAACTCCACCGGGGAAGGTGCCAGACAGGAGTTCTGTTGGTAGTTTTTACACTACCTTGGTAGGCAGCTGAAAGGCACCACAAAAGTTGTTCTACCTGCTTTCTGGGCTGAGATGGGGAACCGCTGAATTTTGGACTCGGCCGGTGACAAAATGTTCCAAACACACCCCATGCACAACTCCACCACGGAAGGTGCCAGACAGGAGTTCTCTTGGTAGATTTTACACTACCTTGGTAGGCATCTAAAAGACACCACAAAAGATGTTCTACCTGCTTTCTGGGCTGAGATGGGGAACAGCTGAATTTTGGACTCGGCCGGTGACAAAATGTTCCAAACACACCCCATGCACAACTCCACCGGGGAAGGTGCCAGACAGGAGTTCTCTTGATAGATTTTACATTGCTCTGGTAGGCACCTCAAAGACACCACAAAACTTGTTCTACCTGCTTTCTGGGCTGAGATGGGGAATCGCTGAATTTTGGACTCGGCCGGTGACAAAATGTTCCAAACACACCCCATGCACAACTCCACCGGGGAAGGTGCCAGACAGGAGTTCTCTTAGTAGTTTTTACACTACCTTGGTAGGCATCAAAAAGACACCACAAAAGTTGTTCTACCTGCTTTCTGCGCTGAGATGGGGAACCGCTGAATTTTGGACTCGGCCGGTGACAAAATGTTCCAAACACACCCCATGCACAACTCCACCACGGAAGGTGCCAGACAGGAGTTCTGTTGGTAGATTTTACACTACCTTGGTAGGCATCAAAAAGACACTACAAAAGTTGTTCTACCTGCTTTCTGGGCTGAGATGGGGAACAGCTGAATTTTGGAGTCGGCTGGTGGCAAAATGTTCCAAACACACCCCATGCACAACTCCACCGGGGAAGGTGCCAGACAGGAGTTCTGTTGGTAGATTTTACACTACCTTGGTAGGCAGCTGAAAGGCACCACAAAAGTTGTTCTTCCTGCTTTCTGGGCTGAGATGGGGAACCGCTGAATTTTGGAGTCGGCTGGTGACAAAATGTTCCAAACACACCCCCTGCACAACTCCACCGGGGAAGGTGCCAGAAAGGAGTTCTCCTGGTAGTTTTTACATTGCTCCGGTAGGCATCTGAAAGACACCACAAAAGTTGTTCTACCTGCTTTCTGGGCTGAGATGGGGAACCGCTGAATTTTGGAGTCGGCTGGTGACAAAATATTCCAAACACACCCCCTGCACAACTCCACCGGGGAAGGTGCCAGAAAGGAGTTCTGTTGGTAGATTTTACACTACCTTGGTAGGCAGCTGAAAGGCACCACAAAAGTTGTTCTTCCTGCTTTCTGGGCTGAGATGGGGAACCGCTGAATTTTGGAGTCGGCTGGTGACAAAATGTTCCAAACACACCCCCTGCACAACTCCACCGGGGAAGGTGCCAGACAGGAGTTCTGTTGGTAGATTTTACACTACCTTTGTAGGCAGCTGAAAGGCACCACAAAAGTTGTTCTTCCTGCTTTCTGGGCTGAGATGGGGAACCGCTGAATTTTGGACTCGGCTTGTGGCAAAATGTTCCAAACACACCCCATGCACAACTCCACCGGGGAAGGTGCCAGACAGGAGTTCTCTTGATAGATTTTACATTGCACCGGTAGGCATCTCAAAGACACCACAAAAGTTGTTCTACCTGCTTTCTGGGCTGAGATGGGGAACCGCTGAATTTTGGAGTCGGCTGGTGACAAAATGTTCCAAACACACCCCCTGCACAACTCCACCGGGGAAGGTGCCAGACAGGAGTTCTGTTGGTAGATTTTACACTACCTTGGTAGGCAGCTGAAAGGCACCACAAAAGTTGTTCTTCCTGCTTTCTGGGCTGAGATGGGGAACCGCTGAATTTTGGAGTCGGCTGGTGACAAAATGTTCCAAACACACCCCCTGCACAACTCCACCGGGGAAGGTGCCAGACAGGAGTTCTGTTGGTAGATTTTACACTACCTTGGTAGGCAGCTGAAAGGCACCACAAAAGTTGTTCTTCCTGCTTTCTGGGCTGAGATGGGGAACCGCTGAATTTTGGACTCGGCTTGTGGCAAAATGTTCCAAACACACCCCATGCACAACTCCACCGGGGAAGGTGCCAGAAAGGAGTTCTCCTGGTAGTTTTTACATTGCTCCGGTAGGCATCTGAAAGACACCACAAAAGTTGTTGTACCTGCTTTCTGGGCTGAGATGGGGAATCGCTGAATTTTGGACTCGGCCGGTGACAAAATGTTCCAAACACACCCCATGCACAACTCCACCGGGGAAGGTGCCAGACAGGAGTTCTCTTGATAGATTTTACATTGCTCTGGTAGGCACCTCAAAGACACCACAAAACTTGTTCTATCTGCTTTCTGGGCTGAGATGGGGAATCGCTGAATTTTGGACTCGGCCGGTGACAAAATGTTCCAAACACACCCCATGCACAACTCCACCGGGGAAGGTGCCAGACAGGAGTTCTCTTAGTAGTTTTTACACTACCTTGGTAGGCATCAAAAAGACACCACAAAAGTTGTTCTACCTGCTTTCTGGGCTGAGATGGGGAACCGCTGAATTTTGGACTCGGCCGGTGACAAAATGTTCCAAACACACCCCATGCACAACTCCACCGGGGAAGGTGCCAGACAGGAGTTCTTTTGGTAGATTTTACACTACCTTGGTAGGCATCAAAAAGACACTACAAAAGTTGTTCTACCTGCTTTCTGGGCTGAGATGGGGAACAGCTGAATTTTGGAGTCGGCTGGTGGCAAAATGTTCCAAACACACCCCATGCACAACTCCACCGGGGAAGGTGCCAGACAGGAGTTCTCTTGATAGATTTTACATTGCTCCGGTAGGCATCTGAAAGACACCACAAAAGTTGTTCTACCTGCTTTCTGGGCTGAGATGGGGAACCGCTGAATTTTGGAGTCGGCTGGTGACAAAATGTTCCAAACACACCCCCTGCACAACTCCACCGGGGAAGGTGCCAGACAGGAGTTCTGTTGGTAGATTTTACACTACCTTGGTAGGCAGCTGAAAGGCACCACAAAAGTTGTTCTACCTGCTTTCTGGGCTGAGATGGGGAACCGCTGAATTTTGGACTCGGCCGGTGACAAAATGTTCCAAACACACCCCATGCACAACTCCACCACGGAAGGTGCCAGACAGGAGTTCTCTTGGTAGATTTTACACTACCTTGGTAGGCATCTAAAAGACACCACAAAAGATGTTCTACCTGCTTTCTGGGCTGAGATGGGGAACAGCTGAATTTTGGAGTCGGCCGGTGACAAAATGTTCCAAACACACCCCATGCACAACTCCACCACGGAAGGTGCCAGACAGGAGTTCTGTTGGTAGATTTTACATTGCTCTGGTAGGCACCTCAAAGACACCACAAAACTTGTTCTATCTGCTTTCTGGGCTGAGATGGGGAATCGCTGAATTTTGGACTCGGCCGGTGACAAAATGTTCCAAACACACCCCATGCACAACTCCACCGGGGAAGGTGCCAGACAGGAGTTCTGTTGGTAGATTTTACACTACCTTGGTAGGCATCAAAAAGACACCACAAAAGTTGTTCTACCTGCTTTCTGGGCTGAGATGGGGAACCGCTGAATTTTGGACTCGGCCGGTGACAAAATGTTCCAAACACACCCCATGCACAACTCTACCACGGAAGGTGCCAGACAGGAGTTCTCTTGGTAGATTTTACACTACCTTGGTAGGCATCTAAAAGACACCACAAAAGATGTTCTACCTGCTTTCTGGGCTGAGATGGGGAACAGCTGAATTTTGGACTCGGCCGGTGACAAAATGTTCCAAACACACCCCATGCACAACTCCACCGGGGAAGGTGCCAGACAGGAGTTCTCTTGATAGATTTTACATTGCTCTGGTAGGCACCTCAAAGACACCACAAAACTTGTTCTACCTGCTTTCTGGGCTGAGATGGGGAATCGCTGAATTTTGGACTCGGCCGGTGACAAAATGTTCCAAACACACCCCATGCACAACTCCACCGGGGAAGGTGCCAGACAGGAGTTCTCTTAGTAGTTTTTACACTACCTTGGTAGGCATCAAAAAGACACCACAAAAGTTGTTCTACCTGCTTTCTGCGCTGAGATGGGGAACCGCTGAATTTTGGACTCGGCCGGTGACAAAATGTTCCAAACACACCCCATGCACAACTCCACCACGGAAGGTGCCAGACAGGAGTTCTGTTGGTAGATTTTACACTACCTTGGTAGGCATCAAAAAGACACTACAAAAGTTGTTCTACCTGCTTTCTGGGCTGAGATGGGGAACAGCTGAATTTTGGAGTCGGCTGGTGGCAAAATGTTCCAAACACACCCCATGCACAACTCCACCGGGGAAGGTGCCAGACAGGAGTTCTCTTGATAGCTTTTACATTGCTCTGGTAGGCACCTCAAAGACACCACAAAAGTTATTGTACCTGCTTTCTGGGCTGAGATGGGGAACCGCTGAATTTTGGAGTCGGCTGGTGACAAAATGTTCCAAACACACCCCCTGCACAACTCCACCGGGGAAGGTGCCAGAAAGGAGTTCTCCTGGTAGTTTTTACATTGCTCCGGTAGGCATCTGAAAGACACCACAAAAGTTGTTCTACCTGCTTTCTGGGCTGAGATGGGGAACCGCTGAATTTTGGAGTCGGCTGGTGACAAAATATTCCAAACACACCCCCTGCACAACTCCACCGGGGAAGGTGCCAGAAAGGAGTTCTCCTGGTAGTTTTTACATTGCTCCGGTAGGCATCTGAAAGACACCACAAAAGTTGTACTACCTGCTTTCTGGGCTGAGATGGGGAACCGCTGAATTTTGGACTCGGCCGGTGACAAAATGTTCCAAACACACCCCCTGCACAACTCCACCGGGGAAGGTGCCAGACAGGAGTTCTGTTGGTAGATTTTACACTACCTTGGTAGGCAGCTGAAAGGCACCACAAAAGTTGTTCTTCCTGCTTTCTGGGCTGAGATGGGGAACCGCTGAATTTTGGAGTCGGCTGGTGACAAAATGTTCCAAACACACCCCCTGCACAACTCCACCGGGGAAGGTGCCAGACAGGAGTTCTGTTGGTAGATTTTACACTACCTTTGTAGGCAGCTGAAAGGCACCACAAAAGTTGTTCTTCCTGCTTTCTGGGCTGAGATGGGGAACAGCTGAATTTTGGACTCGGCTTGTGGCAAAATGTTCCAAACACACCCCATGCACAACTCCACCGGGGAAGGTGCCAGAAAGGAGTTCTCCTGGTAGTTTTTACATTGCTCCGGTAGGCATCTGAAAGACACCACAAAAGTTGTACTACCTGCTTTCTGGGCTGAGATGGGGAACCGCTGAATTTTGGACTCGGCCGGTGACAAAATGTTCCAAACACACCCCCTGCACAACTCCACCGGGGAAGGTGCCAGACAGGAGTTCTGTTGGTAGATTTTACACTACCTTGGTAGGCAGCTGAAAGGCACCACAAAAGTTGTTCTTCCTGCTTTCTGGGCTGAGATGGGGAACCGCTGAATTTTGGACTCGGCTTGTGGCAAAATGTTCCAAACACACCCCCTGCACAACTCCACCGGGGAAGGTGCCAGAAAGGAGTTCTCCTGGTAGTTTTTACATTGCTCCGGTAGGCATCTGAAAGACACCACAAAAGTTGTACTACCTGCTTTCTGGGCTGAGATGGGGAACCGCTGAATTTTGGACTCGGCCGGTGACAAAATGTTCCAAACACACCCCATGCACAACTCCACCACGGAAGGTGCCAGACAGGAGTTCTGTTGGTAGATTTTACACTACCTTGGTAGGCAGCTGAAAGGCACCACAAAAGTTGTTCTTCCTGCTTTCTGGGCTGAGATGGGGAACCGCTGAATTTTGGAGTCGGCTGGTGACAAAATGTTCCAAACACACCCCCTGCACAACTCCACCGGGGAAGGTGCCAGAAAGGAGTTCTCCTGGTAGTTTTTACATTGCTCCGGTAGGCATCTGAAAGACACCACAAAAGTTGTTCTACCTGCTTTCTGGGCTGAGATGGGGAACCGCTGAATTTTGGAGTCGGCTGGTGACAAAATGTTCCAAACACACCCCCTGCACAACTCCACCGGGGAAGGTGCCAGACAGGAGTTCTGTTGGTAGATTTTACACTACCTTGGTAGGCAGCTGAAAGGCACCACAAAAGTTGTTCTACCTGCTTTCTGGGCTGAGATGGGGAACCGCTGAATTTTGGACTCGGCCGGTGACAAAATGTTCCAAACACACCCCCTGCACAACTCCACCACGGAAGGTGCCAGACAGGAGTTCTGTTGGTAGATTTTACACTACCTTGGTAGGCAGCTGAAAGGCATCACAAAAGTTGTTCTTCCTGCTTTCTGGGCTGAGATGGGGAACCGCTGAATTTTGGACTCGGCTTGTGGCAAAATGTTACAAACACACCCGATGCACAACTCCACCGGGGAAGGTGCCAGAAAGGAGTTCTCCTGGTAGTTTTTACATTGCTCCGGTAGGCATCTGAAAGACACCACAAAAGTTGTACTACCTGCTTTCTGGGCTGAGATGGGGAACCGCTGAATTTTGGAGTCGGCTGGTGACAAAATGTTCCAAACACACCCCATGCACAACTCCACCGGGGAAGGTGCCAGAAAGGAGTTCTCCTGGTAGTTTTTACATTGCTCCGGTAGGCAGCTGAAAGGCACCACAAAAGTTGTTGTACCTGCTTTCTGGGCTGAGATGGGGAATCGCTGAATTTTGGAGTCGGCTGGTGACAAAATGTTCCAAACACACCCCATGCACAACTCCACCGGGGAAGGTGCCAGACAGGAGTTCTGTTGGTAGATTTTACACTACCTTGGTAGGCATCAAAAAGACACTACAAAAGTTGTTCTTCCTGCTTTCTGGGCTGAGATGGGGAACAGCTGAATTTTGGAGTCGGCTGGTGGCAAAATGTTCCAAACACACCCCCTGCACAACTCCACCGGGGAAGGTGCCAGACAGGAGTTCTGTTGGTAGATTTTACACTACCTTGGTAGGCAGCTGAAAGGCACCACAAAAGTTGTTCTACCTGCTTTCTGGGCTGAGATGGGGAACCGCTGAATTTTGGACTCGGCCGGTGACAAAATGTTCCAAACACACCCCATGCACAACTCCACCACGGAAGGTGCCAGACAGGAGTTCTCTTGGTAGATTTTACACTACCTTGGTAGGCATCTAAAAGACACCACAAAAGATGTTCTACCTGCTTTCTGGGCTGAGATGGGGAACCGCTGAATTTTGGACTCGGCCGGTGACAAAATTTTCCAAACACACCCCATGCACAACTCCACCACAGAAGGTGCCAGGCAGGAGTTCTCTTGATAGATTTTACATTGCTCTGGTAGGCACCTCAAAGACACCACAAAACTTGTTCTACCTGCTTTCTGGGCTGAGATGGGGAATCGCTGAATTTTGGACTCGGCCGGTGACAAAATGTTCCAAACACACCCCATGCACAACTCCACCGAGGAAGGTGCCAGACAGGAGTTCTCTTAGTAGTTTTTACACTACCTTGGTAGGCATCAAAAAGACACCACAAAAGTTGTTCTACCTGCTTTCTGGGCTGAGATGGGGAACCGCTGAATTTTGGACTCGGCCGGTGACAAAATGTTCCAAACACACCCCATGCACAACTCCACCACGGAAGGTGCCAGACAGGAGTTCTTTTGGTAGATTTTACACTACCTTGGTAGGCATCAAAAAGACACTACAAAAGTTGTTCTACCTGCTTTCTGGGCTGAGATGGGGAACAGCTGAATTTTGGAGTCGGCTGGTGGCAAAATGTTCCAAACACACCCCATGCACAACTCCACCGGGGAAGGTGCCAGACAGGAGTTCTCTTGATAGCTTTTACATTGCTCTGGTAGGCACCTCAAAGACACCACAAAAGTTATTGTACCTGCTTTCTGGGCTGAGATGGGGAACCGCTGAATTTTGGAGTCGGCTGGTGACAAAATGTTCCAAACACACCCCCTGCACAACTCCACCGGGGAAGGTGCCAGAAAGGAGTTCTCCTGGTAGTTTTTACATTGCTCCGGTAGGCATCTGAAAGACACCACAAAAGTTGTTCTACCTGCTTTCTGGGCTGAGATGGGGAACCGCTGAATTTTGGAGTCGGCTGGTGACAAAATATTCCAAACACACCCCCTGCACAACTCCACCGGGGAAGGTGCCAGACAGGAGTTCTGTTGGTAGATTTTACACTACCTTGGTAGGCAGCTGAAAGGCACCACAAAAGTTGTTGTACCTGCTTTCTGGGCTGAGATGGGGAACCGCTGAATTTTGGACTCGGCCGGTGACAAAATGTTCCAAACACACCCCATGCACAACTCTACCACGGAAGGTGCCAGACAGGAGTTCTCTTGGTAGATTTTACACTACCTTGGTAGGCATCTAAAAGACACCACAAAAGATGTTCTACCTGCTTTCTGGGCTGAGATGGGGAACAGCTGAATTTTGGACTCGGCCGGTGACAAAATGTTCCAAACACACCCCATGCACAACTCCACCGGGGAAGGTGCCAGACAGGAGTTCTCTTGATAGATTTTACATTGCTCTGGTAGGCACCTCAAAGACACCACAAAACTTGTTCTACCTGCTTTCTGGGCTGAGATGGGGAATCGCTGAATTTTGGACTCGGCCGGTGACAAAATGTTCCAAACACACCCCATGCACAACTCCACCGGGGAAGGTGCCAGACAGGAGTTCTCTTAGTAGTTTTTACACTACCTTGGTAGGCATCAAAAAGACACCACAAAAGTTGTTCTACCTGCTTTCTGCGCTGAGATGGGGAACCGCTGAATTTTGGACTCGGCCGGTGACAAAATGTTCCAAACACACCCCATGCACAACTCCACCACGGAAGGTGCCAGACAGGAGTTCTGTTGGTAGATTTTACACTACCTTGGTAGGCATCAAAAAGACACTACAAAAGTTGTTCTACCTGCTTTCTGGGCTGAGATGGGGAACAGCTGAATTTTGGAGTCGGCTGGTGGCAAAATGTTCCAAACACACCCCCTGCACAACTCCACCGGGGAAGGTGCCAGACAGGAGTTCTGTTGGTAGATTTTACACTACCTTGGTAGGCAGCTGAAAGGCACCACAAAAGTTGTTGTACCTGCTTTCTGGGCTGAGATGGGGAACCGCTGAATTTTGGAGTCGGCTGGTGACAAAATGTTCCAAACACACCCCCTGCACAACTCCACCGGGGAAGGTGCCAGAAAGGAGTTCTCCTGGTAGTTTTTACATTGCTCCGGTAGGCATCTGAAAGACACCACAAAAGTTGTTCTACCTGCTTTCTGGGCTGAGATGGGGAACCGCTGAATTTTGGAGTCGGCTGGTGACAAAATATTCCAAACACACCCCCTGCACAACTCCACCGGGGAAGGTGCCAGACAGGAGTTCTGTTGGTAGATTTTACACTACCTTGGTAGGCAGCTGAAAGGCACCACAAAAGTTGTTCTACCTGCTTTCTGGGCTGAGATGGGGAACCGCTGAATTTTGGAGTCGGCTGGTGACAAAATATTCCAAACACACCCCCTGCACAACTCCACCGGGGAAGGTGCCAGACAGGAGTTCTGTTGGTAGATTTTACACTACCTTGGTAGGCAGCTGAAAGGCACCACAAAAGTTGTTCTTCCTGCTTTCTGGGCTGAGATGGGGAACCGCTGAATTTTGGAGTCGGCTGGTGACAAAATGTTCCAAACACACCCCCTGCACAACTCCACCGGGGAAGGTGCCAGACAGGAGTTCTGTTGGTAGATTTTACACTACCTTTGTAGGCAGCTGAAAGGCACCACAAAAGTTGTTCTTCCTGCTTTCTGGGCTGAGATGGGGAACCGCTGAATTTTGGACTCGGCTTGTGGCAAAATGTTCCAAACACACCCCATGCACAACTCCACCGGGGAAGGTGCCAGAAAGGAGTTCTCCTGGTAGTTTTTACATTGCTCCGGTAGGCATCTGAAAGACACCACAAAAGTTGTACTACCTGCTTTCTGGGCTGAGATGGGGAACCGCTGAATTTTGGACTCGGCCGGTGACAAAATGTTCCAAACACACCCCCTGCACAACTCCACCGGGGAAGGTGCCAGACAGGAGTTCTGTTGGTAGATTTTACACTACCTTGGTAGGCAGCTGAAAGGCACCACAAAAGTTGTTCTTCCTGCTTTCTGGGCTGAGATGGGGAACCGCTGAATTTTGGACTCGGCTTGTGGCAAAATGTTCCAAACACACCCCCTGCACAACTCCACCGGGGAAGGTGCCAGAAAGGAGTTCTCCTGGTAGTTTTTACATTGCTCCGGTAGGCATCTGAAAGACACCACAAAAGTTGTACTACCTGCTTTCTGGGCTGAGATGGGGAACCGCTGAATTTTGGACTCGGCCGGTGACAAAATGTTCCAAACACACCCCATGCACAACTCCACCACGGAAGGTGCCAGACAGGAGTTCTGTTGGTAGATTTTACACTACCTTGGTAGGCAGCTGAAAGGCACCACAAAAGTTGTTCTTCCTGCTTTCTGGGCTGAGATGGGGAACCGCTGAATTTTGGAGTCGGCTGGTGACAAAATGTTCCAAACACACCCCCTGCACAACTCCACCGGGGAAGGTGCCAGACAGGAGTTCTGTTGGTAGATTTTACATTGCTCCGGTAGGCATCTGAAAGACACCACAAAAGTTGTTCTACCTGCTTTCTGGGCTGAGATGGGGAACCGCTGAATTTTGGAGTCGGCTGGTGACAAAATGTTCCAAACACACCCCCTGCACAACTCCACCGGGGAAGGTGCCAGACAGGAGTTCTGTTGGTAGATTTTACACTACCTTGGTAGGCAGCTGAAAGGCACCACAAAAGTTGTTCTACCTGCTTTCTGGGCTGAGATGGGGAACCGCTGAATTTTGGACTCGGCCGGTGACAAAATGTTCCAAACACACCCCCTGCACAACTCCACCACGGAAGGTGCCAGACAGGAGTTCTGTTGGTAGATTTTACACTACCTTGGTAGGCAGCTGAAAGGCATCACAAAAGTTGTTCTTCCTGCTTTCTGGGCTGAGATGGGGAACCGCTGAATTTTGGACTCGGCTTGTGGCAAAATGTTACAAACACACCCGATGCACAACTCCACCGGGGAAGGTGCCAGAAAGGAGTTCTCCTGGTAGTTTTTACATTGCTCCGGTAGGCATCTGAAAGACACCACAAAAGTTGTACTACCTGCTTTCTGGGCTGAGATGGGGAACCGCTGAATTTTGGAGTCGGCTGGTGACAAAATGTTCCAAACACACCCCATGCACAACTCCACCGGGGAAGGTGCCAGAAAGGAGTTCTCCTGGTAGTTTTTACATTGCTCCGGTAGGCATCTGAAAGACACCACAAAAGTTGTTGTACCTGCTTTCTGGGCTGAGATGGGGAATCGCTGAATTTTGGAGTCGGCTGGTGACAAAATGTTCCAAACACACCCCATGCACAACTCCACCGGGGAAGGTGCCAGACAGGAGTTCTCTTGGTAGATTTTACACTACCTTGGTAGGCATCAAAAAGACACTACAAAAGTTGTTCTTCCTGCTTTCTGGGCTGAGATGGGGAACAGCTGAATTTTGGAGTCGGCTGGTGGCAAAATGTTCCAAACACACCCCCTGCACAACTCCACCGGGGAAGGTGCCAGACAGGAGTTCTGTTGGTAGATTTTACACTACCTTGGTAGGCAGCTGAAAGGCACCACAAAAGTTGTTCTACCTGCTTTCTGGGCTGAGATGGGGAACCGCTGAATTTTGGACTCGGCCGGTGACAAAATGTTCCAAACACACCCCATGCACAACTCCACCACGGAAGGTGCCAGACAGGAGTTCTCTTGGTAGATTTTACACTACCTTGGTAGGCATCTAAAAGACACCACAAAAGATGTTCTACCTGCTTTCTGGGCTGAGATGGGGAACCGCTGAATTTTGGACTCGGCCGGTGACAAAATGTTCCAAACACACCCCATGCACAACTCCACCGAGGAAGGTGCCAGACAGGAGTTCTCTTAGTAGTTTTTACACTACCTTGGTAGGCATCAAAAAGACACCACAAAAGTTGTTCTACCTGCTTTCTGGGCTGAGATGGGGAACCGCTGAATTTTGGACTCGGCCGGTGACAAAATGTTCCAAACACACCCCATGCACAACTCCACCACGGAAGGTGCCAGACAGGAGTTCTTTTGGTAGATTTTACACTACCTTGGTAGGCATCAAAAAGACACTACAAAAGTTGTTCTACCTGCTTTCTGGGCTGAGATGGGGAACAGCTGAATTTTGGAGTCGGCTGGTGGCAAAATGTTCCAAACACACCCCATGCACAACTCCACCGGGGAAGGTGCCAGACAGGAGTTCTCTTGATAGCTTTTACATTGCTCTGGTAGGCACCTCAAAGACACCACAAAAGTTATTGTACCTGCTTTCTGGGCTGAGATGGGGAACCGCTGAATTTTGGAGTCGGCTGGTGACAAAATGTTCCAAACACACCCCCTGCACAACTCCACCGGGGAAGGTGCCAGAAAGGAGTTCTCCTGGTAGTTTTTACATTGCTCCGGTAGGCATCTGAAAGACACCACAAAAGTTGTTCTACCTGCTTTCTGGGCTGAGATGGGGAACCGCTGAATTTTGGAGTCGGCTGGTGACAAAATATTCCAAACACACCCCCTGCACAACTCCACCGGGGAAGGTGCCAGACAGGAGTTCTGTTGGTAGATTTTACACTACCTTGGTAGGCAGCTGAAAGGCACCACAAAAGTTGTTGTACCTGCTTTCTGGGCTGAGATGGGGAACCGCTGAATTTTGGAGTCGGCTGGTGACAAAATGTTCCAAACACACCCCCTGCACAACTCCACCGGGGAAGGTGCCAGAAAGGAGTTCTCCTGGTAGTTTTTACATTGCTCCGGTAGGCATCTGAAAGACACCACAAAAGTTGTTCTACCTGCTTTCTGGGCTGAGATGGGGAACCGCTGAATTTTGGAGTCGGCTGGTGACAAAATATTCCAAACACACCCCCTGCACAACTCCACCGGGGAAGGTGCCAGAAAGGAGTTCTGTTGGTAGATTTTACACTACCTTGGTAGGCAGCTGAAAGGCACCACAAAAGTTGTTCTTCCTGCTTTCTGGGCTGAGATGGGGAACCGCTGAATTTTGGACTCGGCTGGTGACAAAATGTTCCAAACACACCCCCTGCACAACTCCACCGGGGAAGGTGCCAGACAGGAGTTCTGTTGGTAGATTTTACACTACCTTTGTAGGCAGCTGAAAGGCACCACAAAAGTTGTTCTTCCTGCTTTCTGGGCTGAGATGGGGAACCGCTGAATTTTGGACTCGGCTTGTGGCAAAATGTTCCAAACACACCCCATGCACAACTCCACCGGGGAAGGTGCCAGACAGGAGTTCTCTTGATAGATTTTACATTGCACCGGTAGGCATCTCAAAGACACCACAAAAGTTGTTCTACCTGCTTTCTGGGCTGAGATGGGGAACCGCTGAATTTTGGAGTCGGCTGGTGACAAAATGTTCCAAACACACCCCCTGCACAACTCCACCGGGGAAGGTGCCAGACAGGAGTTCTGTTGGTAGATTTTACACTACCTTGGTAGGCAGCTGAAAGGCACCACAAAAGTTGTTCTTCCTGCTTTCTGGGCTGAGATGGGGAACCGCTGAATTTTGGAGTCGGCTGGTGACAAAATGTTCCAAACACACCCCCTGCACAACTCCACCGGGGAAGGTGCCAGACAGGAGTTCTGTTGGTAGATTTTACACTACCTTGGTAGGCAGCTGAAAGGCACCACAAAAGTTGTTCTTCCTGCTTTCTGGGCTGAGATGGGGAACCGCTGAATTTTGGACTCGGCTTGTGGCAAAATGTTCCAAACACACCCCATGCACAACTCCACCGGGGAAGGTGCCAGAAAGGAGTTCTCCTGGTAGTTTTTACATTGCTCCGGTAGGCATCTGAAAGACACCACAAAAGTTGTTGTACCTGCTTTCTGGGCTGAGATGGGGAATCGCTGAATTTTGGACTCGGCCGGTGACAAAATGTTCCAAACACACCCCCTGCACAACTCCACCGGGGAAGGTGCCAGACAGGAGTTCTGTTGGTAGTTTTTACACTACCTTGGTAGGCAGCTGAAAGGCACCACAAAAGTTGTTCTACCTGCTTTCTGGGCTGAGATGGGGAACCGCTGAATTTTGGACTCGGCCGCTGACAAAATGTTCCAAACACACCCCATGCACAACTCCACCACGGAAGGTGCCAGACAGGAGTTCTCTTGGTAGATTTTACACTACCTTGGTAGGCATCTAAAAGACACCACAAAAGATGTTCTACCTGCTTTCTGGGCTGAGATGGGGAACAGCTGAATTTTGGACTCGGCCGGTGACAAAATGTTCCAAACACACCCCATGCACAACTCCACCGGGGAAGGTGCCAGACAGGAGTTCTCTTGATAGATTTTACATTGCTCTGGTAGGCACCTCAAAGACACCACAAAACTTGTTCTATCTGCTTTCTGGGCTGAGATGGGGAATCGCTGAATTTTGGACTCGGCCGGTGACAAAATGTTCCAAACACACCCCATGCACAACTCCACCGGGGAAGGTGCCAGACAGGAGTTCTCTTAGTAGTTTTTACACTACCTTGGTAGGCATCAAAAAGACACCACAAAAGTTGTTCTACCTGCTTTCTGGGCTGAGATGGGGAACCGCTGAATTTTGGACTCGGCCGGTGACAAAATGTTCCAAACACACCCCATGCACAACTCCACCGGGGAAGGTGCCAGACAGGAGTTCTTTTGGTAGATTTTACACTACCTTGGTAGGCATCAAAAAGACACTACAAAAGTTGTTCTACCTGCTTTCTGGGCTGAGATGGGGAACAGCTGAATTTTGGAGTCGGCTGGTGGCAAAATGTTCCAAACACACCCCATGCACAACTCCACCGGGGAAGGTGCCAGACAGGAGTTCTCTTGATAGATTTTACATTGCTCCGGTAGGCATCTGAAAGACACCACAAAAGTTGTTCTACCTGCTTTCTGGGCTGAGATGGGGAACCGCTGAATTTTGGAGTCGGCTGGTGACAAAATGTTCCAAACACACCCCCTGCACAACTCCACCGGGGAAGGTGCCAGACAGGAGTTCTGTTGGTAGATTTTACACTACCTTGGTAGGCAGCTGAAAGGCACCACAAAAGTTGTTCTACCTGCTTTCTGGGCTGAGATGGGGAACCGCTGAATTTTGGACTCGGCCGGTGACAAAATGTTCCAAACACACCCCATGCACAACTCCACCACGGAAGGTGCCAGACAGGAGTTCTCTTGGTAGATTTTACACTACCTTGGTAGGCATCTAAAAGACACCACAAAAGATGTTCTACCTGCTTTCTGGGCTGAGATGGGGAACAGCTGAATTTTGGAGTCGGCCGGTGACAAAATGTTCCAAACACACCCCATGCACAACTCCACCACGGAAGGTGCCAGACAGGAGTTCTGTTGGTAGATTTTACATTGCTCTGGTAGGCACCTCAAAGACACCACAAAACTTGTTCTATCTGCTTTCTGGGCTGAGATGGGGAATCGCTGAATTTTGGACTCGGCCGGTGACAAAATGTTCCAAACACACCCCATGCACAACTCCACCGGGGAAGGTGCCAGACAGGAGTTCTGTTGGTAGATTTTACACTACCTTGGTAGGCATCAAAAAGACACCACAAAAGTTGTTCTACCTGCTTTCTGGGCTGAGATGGGGAACCGCTGAATTTTGGACTCGGCCGGTGACAAAATGTTCCAAACACACCCCATGCACAACTCTACCACGGAAGGTGCCAGACAGGAGTTCTCTTGGTAGATTTTACACTACCTTGGTAGGCATCTAAAAGACACCACAAAAGATGTTCTACCTGCTTTCTGGGCTGAGATGGGGAACAGCTGAATTTTGGACTCGGCCGGTGACAAAATGTTCCAAACACACCCCATGCACAACTACACCGGGGAAGGTGCCAGACAGGAGTTCTCTTGATAGATTTTACATTGCTCTGGTAGGCACCTCAAAGACACCACAAAACTTGTTCTACCTGCTTTCTGGGCTGAGATGGGGAATCGCTGAATTTTGGACTCGGCCGGTGACAAAATGTTCCAAACACACCCCATGCACAACTCCACCACGGAAGGTGCCAGACAGGAGTTCTGTTGGTAGATTTTACACTACCTTGGTAGGCAGCTGAAAGGCACCACAAAAGTTGTTCTACCTGCTTTCTGGGCTGAGATGGGGAACCGCTGAATTTTGGACTCGGCCGGTGACAAAATGTTCCAAACACACCCCCTGCACAACTCCACCGGGGAAGGTGCCAGACAGGAGTTCTGTTGGTAGATTTTACACTACCTTGGTAGGCATCAAAAAGACACTACAAAAGTTGTTCTACCTGCTTTCTGGGCTGAGATGGGGAACAGCTGAATTTTGGAGTCGGCTGGTGGCAAAATGTTCCAAACACACCCCATGCACAACTCCACCGGGGAAGGTGCCAGACAGGAGTTCTGTTGGTAGATTTTACACTACCTTGGTAGGCAGCTGAAAGGCACCACAAAAGTTGTTGTACCTGCTTTCTGGGCTGAGATGGGGAACCGCTGAATTTTGGAGTCGGCTGGTGACAAAATGTTCCAAACACACCCCCTGCACAACTCCACCGGGGAAGGTGCCAGAAAGGAGTTCTCCTGGTAGTTTTTACATTGCTCCGGTAGGCATCTGAAAGACACCACAAAAGTTGTTCTACCTGCTTTCTGGGCTGAGATGGGGAACCGCTGAATTTTGGAGTCGGCTGGTGACAAAATATTCCAAACACACCCCCTGCACAACTCCACCGGGGAAGGTGCCAGAAAGGAGTTCTGTTGGTAGATTTTACACTACCTTGGTAGGCAGCTGAAAGGCACCACAAAAGTTGTTCTTCCTGCTTTCTGGGCTGAGATGGGGAACCGCTGAATTTTGGAGTCGGCTGGTGACAAAATGTTCCAAACACACCCCCTGCACAACTCCACCGGGGAAGGTGCCAGACAGGAGTTCTGTTGGTAGATTTTACACTACCTTTGTAGGCAGCTGAAAGGCACCACAAAAGTTGTTCTTCCTGCTTTCTGGGCTGAGATGGGGAACCGCTGAATTTTGGACTCGGCTTGTGGCAAAATGTTCCAAACACACCCCATGCACAACTCCACCGGGGAAGGTGCCAGAAAGGAGTTCTCCTGGTAGTTTTTACATTGCTCCGGTAGGCATCTGAAAGACACCACAAAAGTTGTACTACCTGCTTTCTGGGCTGAGATGGGGAACCGCTGAATTTTGGACTCGGCCGGTGACAAAATGTTCCAAACACACCCCCTGCACAACTCCACCGGGGAAGGTGCCAGACAGGAGTTCCGTTGGTAGATTTTACACTACCTTGGTAGGCAGCTGAAAGGCACCACAAAAGTTGTTCTTCCTGCTTTCTGGTCTGAGATGGGGAACGGCTGAATTTTGGAGTCGGCTAGTGGCAAAATGTTCCAAACACACCCCCTGCACAACTCCACCGGGGAAGGTGCCAGAAAGGAGTTCTCCTGGTAGTTTTTACATTGCTCCGGTAGGCATCTGAAAGACACCACAAAAGTTGTACTACCTGCTTTCTGGGCTGAGATGGGGAACCGCTGAATTTTGGACTCGGCCGGTGACAAAATGTTCCAAACACACCCCATGCACAACTCCACCACGGAAGGTGCCAGACAGGAGTTCTGTTGGTAGATTTTACACTACCTTGGTAGGCAGCTGAAAGGCACCACAAAAGTTGTTCTTCCTGCTTTCTGGGCTGAGATGGGGAACCGCTGAATTTTGGAGTCGGCTGGTGACAAAATGTTCCAAACACACCCCCTGCACAACTCCACCGGGGAAGGTGCCAGAAAGGAGTTCTCCTGGTAGTTTTTACATTGCTCCGGTAGGCATCTGAAAGACACCACAAAAGTTGTTCTACCTGCTTTCTGGGCTGAGATGGGGAACCGCTGAATTTTGGAGTCGGCTGGTGACAAAATGTTCCAAACACACCCCCTGCACAACTCCACCGGGGAAGGTGCCAGACAGGAGTTCTGTTGGTAGATTTTACACTACCTTGGTAGGCAGCTGAAAGGCACCACAAAAGTTGTTCTACCTGCTTTCTGGGCTGAGATGGGGAACCGCTGAATTTTGGACTCGGCCGGTGACAAAATGTTCCAAACACACCCCCTGCACAACTCCACCGGGGAAGGTGCCAGACAGGAGTTCTGTTGGTAGATTTTACACTACCTTGGTAGGCAGCTGAAAGGCATCACAAAAGTTGTTCTTCCTGCTTTCTGGGCTGAGATGGGGAACCGCTGAATTTTGGACTCGGCTTGTGGCAAAATGTTACAAACACACCCGATGCACAACTCCACCGGGGAAGGTGCCAGAAAGGAGTTCTCCTGGTAGTTTTTACATTGCTCCGGTAGGCATCTGAAAGACAGCACAAAAGTTGTACTACCTGCTTTCTGGGCTGAGATGGGGAACCGCTGAATTTTGGAGTCGGCTGGTGACAAAATGTTCCAAACACACCCCATGCACAACTCCACCGGGGAAGGTGCCAGAAAGGAGTTCTCCTGGTAGTTTTTACATTGCTCCGGTAGGCATCTGAAAGACACCACAAAAGTTGTTGTACCTGCTTTCTGGGCTGAGATGGGGAATCGCTGAATTTTGGAGTCGGCTGGTGACAAAATGTTCCAAACACACCCCATGCACAACTCCACCGGGGAAGGTGCCAGACAGGAGTTCTGTTGGTAGATTTTACACTACCTTGGTAGGCATCAAAAAGACACTACAAAAGTTGTTCTTCCTGCTTTCTGGGCTGAGATGGGGAACAGCTGAATTTTGGAGTCGGCTGGTGGCAAAATGTTCCAAACACACCCCCTGCACAACTCCACCGGGGAAGGTGCCAGACAGGAGTTCTGTTGGTAGATTTTACACTACCTTGGTAGGCAGCTGAAAGGCACCACAAAAGTTGTTCTACCTGCTTTCTGGGCTGAGATGGGGAACCGCTGAATTTTGGACTCGGCCGGTGACAAAATGTTCCAAACACACCCCATGCACAACTCCACCACGGAAGGTGCCAGACAGGAGTTCTCTTGGTAGATTTTACACTACCTTGGTAGGCATCTAAAAGACACCACAAAAGATGTTCTACCTGCTTTCTGGGCTGAGATGGGGAACCGCTGAATTTTGGACTCGGCCGGTGACAAAATTTTCCAAACACACCCCATGCACAACTCCACCACGGAAGGTGCCAGGCAGGAGTTCTCTTGATAGATTTTACATTGCTCTGGTAGGCACCTCAAAGACACCACAAAACTTGTTCTACCTGCTTTCTGGGCTGAGATGGGGAATCGCTGAATTTTGGACTCGGCCGGTGACAAAATGTTCCAAACACACCCCATGCACAACTCCACCGAGGAAGGTGCCAGACAGGAGTTCTCTTAGTAGTTTTTACACTACCTTGGTAGGCATCAAAAAGACACCACAAAAGTTGTTCTACCTGCTTTCTGGGCTGAGATGGGGAACCGCTGAATTTTGGACTCGGCCGGTGACAAAATGTTCCAAACACACCCCATGCACAACTCCACCACGGAAGGTGCCAGACAGGAGTTCTTTTGGTAGATTTTACACTACCTTGGTAGGCATCAAAAAGACACTACAAAAGTTGTTCTACCTGCTTTCTGGGCTGAGATGGGGAACAGCTGAATTTTGGAGTCGGCTGGTGGCAAAATGTTCCAAACACACCCCATGCACAACTCCACCGGGGAAGGTGCCAGACAGGAGTTCTCTTGATAGCTTTTACATTGCTCTGGTAGGCACCTCAAAGACACCACAAAAGTTATTGTACCTGCTTTCTGGGCTGAGATGGGGAACCGCTGAATTTTGGAGTCGGCTGGTGACAAAATGTTCCAAACACACCCCCTGCACAACTCCACCGGGGAAGGTGCCAGAAAGGAGTTCTCCTGGTAGTTTTTACATTGCTCCGGTAGGCATCTGAAAGACACCACAAAAGTTGTTCTACCTGCTTTCTGGGCTGAGATGGGGAACCGCTGAATTTTGGAGTCGGCTGGTGACAAAATATTCCAAACACACCCCCTGCACAACTCCACCGGGGAAGGTGCCAGACAGGAGTTCTGTTGGTAGATTTTACACTACCTTGGTAGGCAGCTGAAAGGCACCACAAAAGTTGTTCTTCCTGCTTTCTGGGCTGAGATGGGGAACCGCTGAATTTTGGAGTCGGCTGGTGACAAAATGTTCCAAACACACCCCATGCACAACTCCACCGGGGAAGGTGCCAGAAAGGAGTTCTCCTGGTAGTTTTTACATTGCTCCGGTAGGCATCTCAAAGACACCACAAAAGTTGTTGTACCTGCTTTCTGGGCTGAGATGGGGAACCGCTGAATTTTGGAGTCGGCTGGTGACAAAATGTTCCAAACACACCCCATGCACAACTCCACCGGGGAAGGTGCCAGACAGGAGTTCTGTTGCTAGATTTTACACTACCTTGGTAGGCATCAAAAAGACACTACAAAAGTTGTTCTACCTGCTTTCTGGGCTGAGATGGGGAAGAGCTGAATTTTGGAGTCGGCTGGTGGCAAAATGTTCCAAACACACCCCCTGCACAACTCCACCGGGGAAGGTGCCAGACAGGAGTTCTGTTGGTAGATTTTACACTACCTTGGTAGGCAGCTGAAAGGCACCACAAAAGTTGTTCTTCCTGCTTTCTGGGCTGAGATGGGGAACCGCTGAATTTTGGAGTCGGCTGGTGACAAAATGTTCCAAACACACCCCCTGCACAACTCCACCGGGGAAGGTGCCAGACAGGAGTTCTCTTGGTAGATTTTACACTACCTTGGTAGGCATCAAAAAGACACTACAAAAGTTGTTCTACCTGCTTTCTGGGCTGAGATGGGGAACCGCTGAATTTTGGAGTCGGCTGGTGGCAAAATGTTCCAAACACACCCCCTGCACAACTCCACCGGGGAAGGTGCCAGACAGGAGTTCTGTTGGTAGATTTTACACTACCTTGGTAGGCAGCTGAAAGGCACCACAAAAGTTGTTCTTCCTGCTTTCTGGGCTGAGATGGGGAACCGCTGAATTTTGGAGTCGGCTGGTGACAAAATGTTCCAAACACACCCCCTGCACAACTCCACCACGGAAGGTGCCAGACAGGAGTTCTCTTGGTAGATTTTACACTACCTTGGTAGGCATCTAAAAGACACCACAAAAGATGTTCTACCTGCTTTCTGGGCTGAGATGGGGAACAGCTGAATTTTGGACTCGGCCGGTGACAAAATGTTCCAAACACACCCCATGCACAACTCCACCGGGGAAGGTGCCAGACAGGAGTTCTCTTGATAGATTTTACATTGCTCTGGTAGGCACCTCAAAGACACCACAAAACTTGTTCTATCTGCTTTCTGGGCTGAGATGGGGAATCGCTGAATTTTGGACTCGGCCGGTGACAAAATGTTCCAAACACACCCCATGCACAACTCCACCGGGGAAGGTGCCAGACAGGAGTTCTCTTAGTAGTTTTTACACTACCTTGGTAGGCATCAAAAAGACACCACAAAAGTTGTTCTACCTGCTTTCTGGGCTGAGATGGGGAACCGCTGAATTTTGGACTCGGCCGGTGACAAAATGTTCCAAACACACCCCATGCACAACTCCACCGGGGAAGGTGCCAGACAGGAGTTCTTTTGGTAGATTTTACACTACCTTGGTAGGCATCAAAAAGACACTACAAAAGTTGTTCTACCTGCTTTCTGGGCTGAGATGGGGAACAGCTGAATTTTGGAGTCGGCTGGTGGCAAAATGTTCCAAACACACCCCATGCACAACTCCACCGGGGAAGGTGCCAGACAGGAGTTCTCTTGATAGATTTTACATTGCTCCGGTAGGCATCTGAAAGACACCACAAAAGTTGTTCTACCTGCTTTCTGGGCTGAGATGGGGAACAGCTGAATTTTGGAGTCGGCTGGTGGCAAAATGTTCCAAACACACCCCCTGCACAACTCCACCGGGGAAGGTGCCAGACAGGAGTTCTCTTGATAGCTTTTACATTGCTCTGGTAGGCACCTCAAAGACACCACAAAAGTTGTTCTACCTGCTTTCTGGGCTGAGATGGGGAACCGCTGAATTTTGGAGTCGGCTGGTGACAAAATGTTCCAAACACACCCCCTGCACAACTCCACCGGGGAAGGTGCCAGAAAGGAGTTCTCCTGGTAGTTTTTACATTGCTCCGGTAGGCATCTGAAAGACACCACAAAAGTTGTTGTACCTGCTTTCTGGGCTGAGATGGGGAACCGCTGAATTTTGGAGTCGGCTGGTGACAAAATGTTCCAAACACACCCCATGCACAACTCCACCGGGGAAGGTGCCAGAAAGGAGTTCTCCTGGTAGTTTTTACATTGCTCCGGTAGGCATCTGAAAGACACCACTAAAAGTTGTTGTACCTGCTTTCTGGGCTGAGATGGGGAACCGCTGAATTTTGGACTCGGCCGGTGACAAAATGTTCCAAACACACCCCATGCACAACTCCACCACGGAAGGTGCCAGACGGGAGTTCTCTTGGTAGATTTTACACGACCTTGGTAGGCATCTAAAAGACACCACAAAAGATGTTCTACCTGCTTTCTGGGCTGAGATGGGGAACCGCTGAATTTTGGACTCGGCCGGTGACAAAATGTTCCAAACACACCCCATGCATAACTCCACCGGGGAAGGTGCCAGACAGGAGTTCTTTTGGTAGATTTTACACTACCTTGGTAGGCATCAAAAAGACACTACAAAAGTTGTTCTACCTGCTTTCTGGGCTGAGATGGGGAACAGTTGAATTTTGGAGTCGGCTGGTGGCAAAATGTTCCAAACACACCCCATGCACAACTCCACCGGGGAAGGTGCCAGACAGGTGTTCTCTTGATAGCTTTTACATTGCTCTGGTAGGCACCTCAATGACACCACAAAAGTTGTTCTACCTGCTTTCTGGGCTGAGATGGGGAACCGCTGAATTTTGGAGTCGGCTGGTGACAAAATGTTCCAAACACACCCCCTGCACAACTCCACCGGGGAAGGTGCCAGAAAGGAGTTCTCCTGGTAGTTTTTACATTGCTCTGGTAGGCATCTGAAAGACACCACAAAAGTTGTTCTACCTGCTTTCTGGGCTGAGATGGGGAACCGCTGAATTTTGGAGTCGGCTGGTGACAAAATGTTCCAAACACACCCCCTGCACAACTCCACCACGGAAGGTGCCAGACAGGAGTTCTGTTGGTAGATTTTACACTACCTTGGTAGGCAGCTGAAAGGCACCACAAAAGTTGTTCTTCCTGCTTTCTGGGCTGAGATGGGGAACCGCTGAATTTTGGAGTCGGCTGGTGACAAAATGTTCCAAACACACCCCCTGCACAACTCCACCGGGGAAGGTGCCAGACAGGAGTTCTGTTGGTAGATTTTACACTACCTTGGTAGGCAGCTGAAAGGCACCACAAAAGTTGTTCTTCCTGCTTTCTGGGCTGAGATGGGGAACCGCTGAATTTTGGACTCGGCTTGTGGCAAAATGTTCCAAACACACCCCATGCACAACTCCACCGGGGAAGGTGCCAGAAAGGAGTTCTCCTGGTAGTTTTTACATTGCTCCGGTAGGCATCTGAAAGACACCACAAAAGTTGTTGTACCTGCTTTCTGGGCTGAGATGCGGAACCGCTGAATTTTGGAGTCGGCTGGTGACAAAATGTTCCAAACACACCCCATGCACAACTCCACCGGGGAAGGTGCCAGAAAGGAGTTCTCCTGGTAGTTTTTACATTGCTCCGGTAGGCATCTGAAAGACACCACAAAAGTTGTTCCTCCTGCTTTCTGGGCTGAGATGGGGAACCGCTGAATTTTGGAGTCGGCTGGTGACAAAATGTTCCAAACACACCCCATGCACAACTCCACCGGGGAAGGTGCCAGACAGGAGTTCTGTTGCTAGATTTTACACTACCTTGGTAGGCATCAAAAAGACACTACAAAAGTTGTTCTTCCTGCTTTCTGGGCTGAGATGGGGAAGAGCTGAATTTTGGAGTCGGCTGGTGGCAAAATGTTCCAAACACACCCCATGCACAACTCCACCGGGGAAGGTGCCAGCAAGGAGTTCTCCTGGTAGTTTTTACATTGCTCTGGTAGGCACCTCAAAGACACCACAAAACTTGTTCTATCTGCTTTCTGGGCTGAGATGGGGAACCGCTGAATTTTGGACTGGGCCGGTGACAAAATGTTCCAAACACACCCCATGCACAACTCCACCGGGGAAGGTGCCAGAAAGGAGTTCTCTTGGTAGATTTTACACTACCTTGGTAGGCAGCTGAAAGACACCACAAAAGTTGTTCTACCTGCTTTCTGGGCTGAGATGGGGAACCGCTGAATTTTGGACTCGGCCGGTGACAAAATGTTCCAAACACACCCCATGCACAACTCCACCGGGGAAGGTGCCAGACAGGAGTTCTCTTGGTAGATTTTACACTACCTTGGTAGGCATCTAAAAGACACCACAAAAGATGTTCTACCTGCTTTCTGGGCTGAGATGGGGAACCGCTCAATTTTGGACTCGGCCGGTGATAAAATGTTCCAAACACACCCCATGCACAACTCCACCGGGGAAGGTGCCAGACAGGAGTTCTCTTGGTAGATTTTACACTACCTTGGTAGGCATCAAAAAGACACTACAAAAGTTGTTCTACCTGCTTTCTGGGCTGAGATGGGGAACAGCTGAATTTTGGAGTCGGCTGGTGGCAAAATGTTCCAAACACACCCCCTGCACAACTCCACCGGGGAAGGTGCCAGACAGGAGTTCTGTTGGTAGATTTTACACTACCTTGGTAGGCATCAAAAAGACACTACAAAAGTTGTTCTACCTGCTTTCTGGGCTGAGATGGGGAACCGCTGAATTTTGGAGTCGGCTGGTGGCAAAATGTTCCAAACACACCCCATGCACAACTCCACCGGGGAAGGTGCCAGACAGGAGTTCTCTTGATAGCTTTTACATTGCTCTGGTAGGCACCTCAAAGACACCACAAAAGTTGTTCTACCTGCTTTCTGGGCTGAGATGGGGAACCGCTGAATTTTGGACTCGGCCGGTGACAAAATGTTCCAAACACACCCCCTGCACAACTCCACCGGGGAAGGTGCCAGACAGGAGTTCTGTTGGTAGATTTTACACTACCTTGGTAGGCATCAAAAAGACACTACAAAAGTTGTTCTACCTGCTTTCTGGGCTGAGATGGGGAACAGCTGAATTTTGGACTCGGCTGGTGACAAAATGTTCCAAACACACCCCCTGCACAACTCCACCGGGGAAGGTGCCAGACAGGAGTTCTGTTGGTAGATTTTACATTGCTCTGGTAGGCACCTCAAAGACACCACAAAAGTTGTTCTACCTGCTTTCTGGGCTGAGATGGGGAACCGCTGAATTTTGGAGTCGGCTGGTGACAAAATGTTCCAAACACACCCCCTGCACAACTCCACCGGGGAAGGTGCCAGACAGGAGTTCTGTTGGTAGATTTTACACTACCTTGGTAGGCAGCTGAAAGGCACCACAAAAGTTGTTCTTCCTGCTTTCTGGGCTGAGATGGGGAACCGCTGAATTTTGGAGTCGGCTGGTGACAAAATGTTCCAAACACACCCCCTGCACAACTCCACCGGGGAAGGTGCCAGACAGGAGTTCTATTGGTAGATTTTACACTACCTTGGTAGGCAGCTGAAAGGCACCACAAAAGTTGTTCTACCTGCTTTCTGGGCTGAGATGGGGAACCGCAGAATTTTGGAGTCGGCTTGTGGCAAAATGTTACAAACACACCCCATGCACAACTCCACCGGGGAAGGTGCCAGAAAGGAGTTCTCCTGGTAGTTTTTACATTGCTCCGGTAGGCATCTGAAAGACACCACAAAAGTTGTACTACCTGCTTTCTGTGCTGAGATGGGGAACCGCTGAATTTTGGACTCGGCCGGTGACAAAATGTTCCAAACACACCCCATGCACAACTCCACCACGGAAGGTGCCAGACAGGAGTTCTCTTGATAGTTTTTACACTACCTTGGTAGGCATCTGAAAGACACCACAAAAGATGTTCTACCTGCTTTCTGGGCTGAGATGGGGAATCGCTGAATTTTGGACTCGGCCGGTGACAAAATGTTCCAAACACACCCCATGCACAACTCCACCGGGGAAGGTGCCAGACAGGAGTTCTGTTGATAGATTTTACACTACCTTGGTAGGCAGCTGAAAGGCACCACAAAAGTTGTTCTACCTGCTTTCTGGGCTGAGATGGGGAACCGCTGAATTTTGGACTCGGCCGGTGACAAAATGTTCCAAACACACCCCATGCACAACTCCACCGGGGAAGGTGCCAGACGGGAGTTCTGTTGGTAGATTTTACACTACCTTGGTAGGCAGCTGAAAGGCACCACAAAAGTTGTTCTACCTGCTTTCTGGGCTGAGATGGGGAACCGCTGAATTTTGGACTCGGCCGGTGACAAAATGTTCCAAACACACCCCCTGCACAACTCCACCACGGAAGGTGCCAGACAGGCGTTCTGTTGGTAGATTTTACACTACCTTGGTAGGCAGCTGAAAGGCACCACAAAAGTTGTTCTACCTGCTTTCTGGGCTGAGATGGGGAACCGCTGAATTTTGGACTCGGCCGGTGACAAAATGTTCCAAACACACCCCATGCACAACTCCACCGGGGAAGGTGCCAGACAGGAGTTCTCTTGATAGTTTTTACACTACCTTGGTAGGCATCTAAAAGACACCACAAAAGATGTTCTACCTGCTTTCTGGGCTGAGATGGGGAATCGCTGAATTTTGGACTCGGCCGGTGACAAAATGTTCCAAAGACACCCCCTGCACAACTCCACCGGGGAAGGTGCCAGACAGGAGTTCTGTTGGTAGATTTTACACTACCTTGGTAGGCAGCTGAAAGGCACCACAAAAGTTGTTCTACCTGCTTTCTGGGCTGAGATGGGGAACCGCTGAATTTTGGACTCGGCCGGTGACAAAATGTTCCAAACACACCCCATGCACAACTCCACCGGGGAAGGTGCCAGACAGGAGTTCTCTTGGTAGATTTTACACTACCTTGGTAGGCAGCTGAAAGGCACCACAAAAGTTGTTCTACCTGCTTTCTGGGCTGAGATGGGGAACCGCTGAATTTTGGACTCGGCCGGTGACAAAATGTTCCAAAGACACCCCCTGCACAACTCCACCGGGGAAGGTGCCAGACAGGAGTTCTGTTGGTAGATTTTACACTACCTTGGTAGGCAGCTGAAAGGCACCACAAAAGTTGTTCTTCCTGCTTTCTGGGCTGAGATGGGGAACCGCTGAATTTTGGAGTCGGCTGGTGACAAAATGTTCCAAACACACCCCCTGCACAACTCCACCGGGGAAGGTGCCAGACAGGAGTTCTGTTGGTAGATTTTACACTACCTTGGTAGGCAGCTGAAAGGCACCACAAAAGTTGTTCTTCCTGCTTTCTGGGCTGAGATGGGGAACCGCTGAATTTTGGACTCGGCTTGTGGCAAAATGTTACAAACACACCCCCTGCACAACTCCACCGGGGAAGGTGCCAGAAAGGAGTTCTCCTGGTAGTTTTTACATTGCTCCGGTAGGCATCTGAAAGACACCACAAAAGTTGTACTACCTGCTTTCTGGGCTGAGATGGGGAACCGCTGAATTTTGGAGTCGGCTGGTGACAAAATGTTCCAAACACACCCCCTGCACAACTCCACCGGGGAAGGTGCCAGACAGGAGTTCTGTTGGTAGATTTTACACTACCTTGGTAGGCAGCTGAAAGGCACCACAAAAGTTGTTCTACCTGCTTTCTGGGCTGAGATGGGGAACCGCTGAATTTTGGACTCGGCCGGTGACAAAATGTTCCAAACACACCCCATGCACAACTCCACCACGGAAGGTGCCAGACAGGAGTTCTCTTGGTAGATTTTACACTACCTTGGTAGGCATCTAAAAGACACCACAAAAGATGTTCTACCTGCTTTCTGGGCTGAGATGGGGAACCGCTGAATTTTGGAGTCGGCCGGTGACAAAATGTTCCAAACACACCCCCTGCACAACTCCACCGGGGAAGGTGCCAGACAGGAGTTCTGTTGGTAGATTTTACACTACCTTGGTAGGCAGCTGAAAGGCACCACAAAAGTTGTTCTACCTGCTTTCTGGGCTGAGATGGGGAACCGCTGAATTTTGGAGTCGGCCGGTGACAAAATGTTCCAAACACACCCCATGCACAACTCCACCACGGAAGGTGCCAGACAGGAGTTCTCTTGGTAGATTTTACACTACCTTGGTAGGCATCTAAAAGACACCACAAAAGATGTTCTACCTGCTTTCTGGGCTGAGATGGGGAACCGCTGAATTTTGGACTCGGCCGGTGACAAAATGTTCCAAAGACACCCCCTGCACAACTCCACCGGGGAAGGTGCCAGACAGGAGTTCTGTTGGTAGATTTTACACTACCTTGGTAGGCATCAAAAAGACACTACAAAAGTTGTTCTACCTGCTTTCTGGGCTGAGATGGGGAACAGCTGAATTTTGGAGTCGGCTGGTGGCAAAATGTTCCAAACACACCCCATGCACAACTCCACCGGGGAAGGTGCCAGACAGGAGTTCTCTTGATAGCTTTTACATTGCTCTGGTAGGCACCTCAAAGACACCACAAAAGTTGTTCTACCTGCTTTCTGGGCTGAGATGGGGAACCGCTGAATTTTGGACTCGGCCGGTGACAAAATGTTCCAAACACACCCCATGCACAACTCCACCGGGGAAGGTGCCAGAAAGGAGTTCTCCTGGTAGTTTTTACATTGCTCCGGTAGGCATCTGAAAGACACCACAAAAGTTGTTCTACCTGCTTTCTGGGCTGAGATGGGGAACCGCTGAATTTTGGAGTCGGCTGGTGACAAAATGTTCCAAACACACCCCCTGCACAACTCCACCGGGGAAGGTGCCAGACAGGAGTTCTGTTGGTAGATTTTACACTACCTTGGTAGGCATCAAAAAGACACCACAAAAGTTGTTCTTCCTGCTTTCTGGGCTGAGATGGGGAACCGCTGAATTTTGGAGTCGGCTGGTGACAAAATGTTCCAAACACACACCCTGCACAACTCCACCGGGGAAGGTGCCAGACAGGAGTTCTGTTGGTAGTTTTTACATTGCTCCGGTAGGCATCTGAAAGACACCACAAAAGTTGTTGTACCTGCTTTCTGGGCTGAGATGGGGAACCGCTGAATTTTGGAGTCGGCTGGTGACAAAATGTTCCAAACACACCCCATGCACAACTCCACCGGGGAAGGTGCCAGACAGGAGTTCTGTTGGTAGATTTTACACTACCTTGGTAGGCATCTAAAAGACACCACAAAAGTTGTTCTACCTGCTTTCTGGGCTGAGATGGGGAACAGCTGAATTTTGGAGTCGGCTGGTGGCAAAATGTTCCAAACACACCCCATGCACAACTCCACCGGGGAAGGTGCCAGACAGGAGTTCTCTTGATAGCTTTTACATTGCTCTGGTAGGCACCTCAAAGACACCACAAAAGTTGTTCTACCTGCTTTCTGGGCTGAGATGGGGAACCGCTGAATTTTGGACTCGGCCGGTGACAAAATGTTCCAAACACACCCCATGCACAACTCCACCGGGGAAGGTGCCAGAAAGGAGTTCTCCTGGTAGTTTTTACATTGCTCCGGTAGGCATCTGAAAGACACCACAAAAGTTGTTCTACCTGCTTTCTGGGCTGAGATGGGGAACCGCTGAATTTTGGAGTCGGCCGGTGACAAAATGTTCCAAACACACCCCCTGCACAACTCCACCACGGAAGGTGCCAGACAGGAGTTCTGTTGGTAGATTTTACACTACCTTGGTAGGCAGCTGAAAGGCACCACAAAAGTTGTTCTTCCTGCTTTCTGGGCTGAGATGGGGAACCGCTGAATTTTGGAGTCGGCTGGTGACAAAATGTTCCAAACACACCCCCTGCACAACTCCACCGGGGAAGGTGCCAGACAGGAGTTCTGTTGGTAGTTTTTACATTGCTCCGGTAGGCATCTGTAAAGACACCACAAAAGTTGTTCTACCTGCTTTCTGGGCTGAGATGGGGAACCGCTGAATTTTGGAGTCGGCTGGTGACAAAATGTTCCAAACACACCCCATGCACAACTCCACCGGGGAAGGTGCCAGACAGGAGTTCTGTTGGTAGATTTTACACTACCTTGGTAGGCATCAAAAAGACACTACAAAAGTTGTTCTTCCTGCTTTCTGGGCTGAGATGGGGAACAGCTGAATTTTGGACTCGGCCGGTGGCAAAATGTTCCAAACACACCCCCTGCACAACTCCACCGGGGAAGGTGCCAGACAGGAGTTCTCTTGATAGATTTTACATTGCTCTGGTAGGCACCTCAAAGACACCACAAAAGTTGTTCTACCTGCTTTCTGGGCTGAGATGGGGAACCGCTGAATTTTGGAGTCGGCCGGTGGCAAAATGTTCCAAACACACCCCATGCACAACTCCACCAGGCAAGGTGCCAGACAGGAGTTCTCTTAGTAGTTTTTACACTACCTTGGTAGGCATCTAAAAGACACCACAAAAGATGTTCTACCTGCTTACTGGGCTGAGATGGGGAACCGCTGAATTTTGGAGTCGGCCGGTGACAAAATGTTCCAAACACACCCCCTGCACAACTCCACCGGGGAAGGTGCCAGACAGGAGTTCTGTTGGTAGATTTTACACTACCTTGGTAGGCATCAAAAAGACACTACAAAAGTTGTTCTACCTGCTTTCTGGGCTGAGATGGGGAACAGCTGAATTTTGGAGTCGGCTGGTGGCAAAATGTTCCAAACACACCCCATGCACAACTCCACCGGGGAAGGTGCCAGACAGGAGTTCTGTTGGTAGTTTTTACATTGCTCCGGTAGGCATCTGAAAGACACCACAAAAGTTGTACTACCTGCTTTCTGGGCTGAGATGGGGAACCGCTGAATTTTGGACTCGGCCGGTGACAAAATGTTCCAAACACACCCCCTGCACAACTCCACCGGGGAAGGTGCCAGACAGGAGTTCTGTTGGTAGATTTTACACTACCTTGGTAGGCAGCTGAAAGGCACCACAAAACTTGTTCTACCTGCTTTCTGGGCTGAGATGGGGAACCGCTGAATTTTGGACTCGGCCGGTGACAAAATGTTCCAAACACACCCCCTGCACAACTCCACCACGGAAGGTGCCAGACAGGAGTTCTCCTGGTAGTTTTTACACTACCTTGGTAGGCATCAAAAAGACACCACAAAAGTTGTTCTACCTGCTTTCTGGGCTGAGATGGGGAACCGCTGAATTTTGGACTCGGCCGGTGACAAAATGTTCCAAACACACCCCATGCACAACTCCACCGGGGAAGGTGCCAGACAGGAGTTCTGTTGGTAGATTTTACACTACCTTGGTAGGCATCTAAAAGACACCACAAAAGATGTTCTACCTGCTTTCTGGGCTGAGATGGGGAATCGCTGAATTTTGGACTCGGCCGGTGACAAAATGTTCCAAAGACACCCCCTGCACAACTCCACCGGGGAAGGTGCCAGAAAGGAGTTCTGTTGGTAGATTTTACACTACCTTGGTAGGCATCAAAAAGACACTACAAAAGTTGTTCTACCTGCTTTCTGGGCTGAGATGGGGAACCGCTGAATTTTGGAGTCGGCTGGTGACAAAATGTTCCAAACACACCCCCTGCACAACTCCACCGGGGAAGGTGCCAGACAGGAGTTCTGTTGGTAGTTTTTACATTGCTCCGGTAGGCATCTGAAAGACACCACAAAAGTTGTTGTACCTGCTTTCTGGGCTGAGATGGGGAACCGCTGAATTTTGGAGTCGGCTGGTGACAAAATGTTCCAAACACACCCCATGCACAACTCCACCGGGGAAGGTGCCAGACAGGAGTTCTGTTGGTAGATTTTACACTACCTTGGTAGGCATCAAAAAGACACTACAAAAGTTGTTCTACCTGCTTTCTGGGCTGAGATGGGGAACAGCTGAATTTTGGAGTCGGCTGGTGGCAAAATGTTCCAAACACACCCCATGCACAACTCCACCACGGAAGGTGCCAGACAGGAGTTCTCTTGATAGATTTTACATTGCTCTGGTAGGCACCTCAAAGACACCACAAAAGTTGTTCTACCTGCTTTCTGGGCTGAGATGGGGAACCGCTGAATTTTGGACTCGGCTGGTGACAAAATGTTCCAAACACACCCCCTGCACAACTCCACCGGGGAAGGTGCCAGAAAGGAGTTCTCCTGGTAGTTTTTACATTGCTCCGGTAGGCATCTGAAAGACACCACAAAAGTTGTACTACCTGCTTTCTGGGCTGAGATGGGGAACCGCTGAATTTTGGAGTCGGCTGGTGACAAAATGTTCCAAACACACCCCATGCACAACTCCACCGGGGAAGGTGCCAGAAAGGAGTTCTCCTGGTAGTTTTTACATTGCTCCGGTAGGCATCTGAAAGACACCACAAAAGTTGTTGTACCTGCTTTCTGGGCTGAGATGGGGAATCGCTGAAATTTGGAGTCGGCTGGTGACAAAATGTTCCAAACACACCCCATGCACAACTCCACCGGGGAAGGTGCCAGACAGGAGTTCTGTTGGTAGATTTTACACTACCTTGGTAGGCATCAAAAAGACACTACAAAAGTTGTTCTTCCTGCTTTCTGGGCTGAGATGGGGAACAGCTGAATTTTGGAGTCGGCTGGTGGCAAAATGTTCCAAACACACCCCATGCACAACTCCACCGGGGAAGGTGCCAGACAGGAGTTCTCTTGATAGATTTTACATTGCTCTGGTAGGCACCTCAAAGACACCACAAAAGTTGTTCTACCTGCTTTCTGGGCTGAGATGGGGAATCGCTGAATTTTGGACTCGGCCAGTGACAAAATGTTCCAAACACACCCCATGCACAACTCCACCGGGGAAGGTGCCAGACAGGAGTTCTCTTAGTAGTTTTTACACTACCTTGGTAGGCATCTGAAGGACACCACAAAAGATGTTCTACCTGCTTACTGGGCTGAGATGGGGAACCGCTGAATTTTGGAGTCGGCCGGTGACAAAATGTTCCAAACACACCCCCTGCACAACTCCACCGGGGAAGGTGCCAGACAGGAGTTCTGTTGGTAGATTTTACACTACCTTGGTAGGCAGCTGAAAGGCACCACAAAAGTTGTTCTACCTGCTTTCTGGGCTGAGATGGGGAACCGCTGAATTTTGGACTCGGCCGGTGACAAAATGTTCCAAACACACCCCATGCACAACTCCACCACGGAAGGTGCCAGAAAGGAGTTCTCCTGGTAGTTTTTACACTACCTTGGTAGGCATCAAAAAGACACTACAAAAGTTGTTCTACCTGCTTTCTGGGCTGAGATGGGGAACCGCTGAATTTTGGAGTCGGCCGGTGACAAAATGTTCCAAACACACCCCATGCACAACTCCACCACGGAAGGTGCCAGACAGGAGTTCTCTTGATAGTTTTTACACTACCTTGGTAGGCATCTAAAAGACACCACAAAAGATGTTCTACCTGCTTTCTGGGCTGAGATGGGGAATCGCTGAATTTTGGACTCGGCCGGTGACAAAATGTTCCAAAGACACCCCCTGCACAACTCCACCGGGGAAGGTGCCAGACAGGAGTTCTGTTGGTAGATTTTACACTACCTTGGTAGGCATCAAAAAGACACTACAAAAGTTGTTCTACCTGCTTTCTGGGCTGAGATGGGGAACCGCTGAATTTTGGAGTCGGCTGGTGACAAAATGTTCCAAACACACCCCCTGCACAACTCCACCGGGGAAGGTGCCAGACAGGAGTTCTGTTGGTAGATTTTACACTACCTTGGTAGGCAGCTGAAAGGCACCACAAAAGTTGTTCTTCCTGCTTTCTGGGCTGAGATGGGGAACCGCTGAATTTTGGAGTCGGCTTGTGGCAAAATGTTACAAACACACCCCATGCACAACTCCACCGGGGAAGGTGCCAGAAAGGAGTTCTCCTGGTAGTTTTTACATTGCTCCGGTAGGCATCTGAAAGACACCACAAAAGTTGTACTACCTGCTTTCTGGGCTGAGATGGGGAACCGCTGAATTTTGGACTCGGCTGGTGACAAAATGTTCCAAACACACCCCCTGCACAACTCCACCGGGGAAGGTGCCAGACAGGAGTTCTGTAGGTAGATTTTACACTACCTTGGTAGGCAGCTGAAAGGCACCACAAAAGTTGTTCTACCTGCTTTCTGGGCTGAGATGGGGAACCGCTGAATTTTGGAGTCGGCCGGTGACAAAATGTTCCAAACACACCCCATGCACAACTCCACCACGGAAGGTGCCAGACAGGAGTTCTGTAGGTAGATTTTACACTACCTTGGTAGGCAGCTGAAAGGCACCACAAAAGTTGTTCTTCCTGCTTTCTGGGCTGAGATGGGGAACCGCTGAATTTTTGAGTCGGCTTGTGGCAAAATGTTCCAAACACACCCCATGCACAACTCCACCGGGGAAGGTGCCAGAAAGGAGTTCTCCTGGTAGTTTTTACATTGCTCCGGTAGGCATCTGAAAGACACCACAAAAGTTGTACTACCTGCTTTCTGGGCTGAGATGGGGAACCGCTGAATTTTGGACTCGGCTGGTGACAAAATGTTCCAAACACACCCCCTGCACAACTCCACCGGGGAAGGTGCCAGACAGGAGTTCTCTTGATAGATTTTACATTGCTCTGGTAGGCACCTCAAAGACACCACAAAAGTTGTTCTACCTGCTTTCTGGGCTGAGATGGGGAATCGCTGAATTTTGGACTCGGCCGGTGACAAAATGTTCCAAACACACCCCATGCACAACTCCACCACGGAAGGTGCCAGACAGGAGTTCTCCTGGTAGTTTTTACACTACCTTGGTAGGCATCAAAAAGACACTACAAAAGTTGTTCTACCTGCTTTCTGGGCTGAGATGGGGAACCGCTGAATTTTGGAGTCGGCCGGTGACAAAATGTTCCAAACACACCCCCTGCACAACTCCACCGGGGAAGGTGCCAGACAGGAGTTCTCTTGGTAGATTTTACACTACCTTGGTAGGCATCTAAAAGACACCACAAAAGATGTTCTACCTGCTTTCTGGGCTGAGATGGGGAACCGCTGAATTTTGGACTCGGCCGGTGACAAAATGTTCCAAACACACCCCATGCACAACTCCACCACGGAAGGTGCCAGACAGGAGTTCTCTTGATAGTTTTTACACTACCTTGGTAGGCATCAAAAAGACACCACAAAAGATGTTCTACCTGCTTTCTGGGCTGAGATGGGGAATCGCTGAATTTTGGACTCGGCCGGTGACAAAATGTTCCAAAGACACCCCCTGCACAACTCCACCGGGGAAGGTGCCAGACAGGAGTTCTGTTGGTAGATTTTACACTACCTTGGTAGGCATCAAAAAGACACTACAAAAGTTGTTCTACCTGCTTTCTGGGCTGAGATGGGGAACCGCTGAATTTTGGAGTCGGCTGGTGACAAAATGTTCCAAACACACCCCCTGCACAACTCCACCGGGGAAGGTGCCAGACAGGAGTTCTGTTGGTAGATTTTACACTACCTTGGTAGGCAGCTGAAAGGCACAAGAAAAGTTGTTCTACCTGCTTTCTGGGCTGAGATGGGGAACCGCTGAATTTTGGAGTCGGCTGGTGACAAAATGTTCCAAACACACCCCCTGCACAACTCCACCGGGGAAGGTGCCAGAAAGGAGTTCTCCTGGTAGTTTTTACATTACTCCGGTAGGCATCTCAAAGACACCACAAAAGTTGTTCTACCTGCTTTCTGGGCTGAGATGGGGAACCGCTGAATTTTGGACTCGGCCGGTGACAAAATGTTCCAAACACACCCCCTGCACAACTCCACCGGGGAAGGTGCCAGACAGGAGTTCTGTTGGTAGATTTTACACTACCTTGGTAGGCAGCTGAAAGGCACCACAAAAGTTGTTCTTCCTGCTTTCTGGGCTGAGATGGGGAACCGCTGAATTTTGGAGTCGGCTTGTGGCAAAATGTTCCAAACACACCCCCTGCACAACTCCACCGGGGAAGGTGCCAGAAAGGAGTTCTCCTGGTAGTTTTTACATTGCTCCGGTAGGCATCTGAAAGACACCACAAAAGTTGTACTACCTGCTTTCTGGGCTGAGATGGGGAACCGCTGAATTTTGGAGTCGGCCGGTGACAAAATGTTCCAAACACACCCCATGCACAACTCCACCACAGAAGGTGCCAGACAGGAGTTCTGTAGGTAGATTTTACACTACCTTGGTAGGCAGCTGAAAGGCACCACAAAAGTTGTTCTTCCTGCTTTCTGGGCTGAGATGGGGAACCGCTGAATTTTTGAGTCGGCTTGTGGCAAAATGTTCCAAACACACCCCATGCACAACTCCACCGGGGAAGGTGCCAGAAAGGAGTTCTCCTGGTAGTTTTTACATTGCTCCGGTAGGCATCTGAAAGACACCACAAAAGTTGTACTACCTGCTTTCTGGGCTGAGATGGGGAAACGCTGAATTTTGGACTCGGCTGGTGACAAAATGTTCCAAACACACCCCCTGCACAACTCCACCGGGGAAGGTGCCAGACAGGAGTTCTCTTGATAGATTTTACATTGCTCTGGTAGGCACCTCAAAGACACCACAAAAGTTGTTCTACCTGCTTTCTGGGCTGAGATGGGGAATCGCTGAATTTTGGACTCGGCCGGTGACAAAATGTTCCAAACACACCCCATGCACAACTCCACCACGGAAGGTGCCAGACAGGAGTTCTCCTGGTAGTTTTTACACTACCTTGGTAGGCATCAAAAAGACACTACAAAAGTTGTTCTACCTGCTTTCTGGGCTGAGATGGGGAACCGCTGAATTTTGGACTCGGCCGGTGACAAAATGTTCCAAACACACCCCATGCACAACTCCACCACGGAAGGTGCCAGACAGGAGTTCTGTTGGTAGATTTTACACTACCTTGGTAGGCATCTAAAAGACACCACAAAAGATGTTCTACCTGCTTTCTGGGCTGAGATGGGGAACCGCTGAATTTTGGACTCGGCCGGTGACAAAATGTTCCAAACACACCCCATGCACAACTCCACCACGGAAGGTGCCAGACAGGAGTTCTCTTGATAGTTTTTACACTACCTTGGTAGGCATCAAAAAGACACCACAAAAGATGTTCTACCTGCTTTCTGGGCTGAGATGGGGAATCGCTGAATTTTGGACTCGGCCGGTGACAAAATGTTCCAAAGACACCCCCTGCACAACTCCACCGGGGAAGGTGCCAGACAGGAGTTCTGTTGGTAGATTTTACACTACCTTGGTAGGCATCAAAAAGACACTACAAAAGTTGTTCTACCTGCTTTCTGGGCTGAGATGGGGAACCGCTGAATTTTGGAGTCGGCTGGTGACAAAATGTTCCAAACACACCCCCTGCACAACTCCACCGGGGAAGGTGCCAGACAGGAGTTCTCTTGGTAGATTTTACACTACCTTGGTAGGCAGCTGAAAGGCACAAGAAAAGTTGTTCTACCTGCTTTCTGGGCTGAGATGGGGAACCGCTGAATTTTGGAGTCGGCTGGTGGCAAAATGTTCCAAACACACCCCATGCACAACTCCACCGGGGAAGGTGCCAGAAAGGAGTTCTCCTGGTAGTTTTTACATTACTCCGGTAGGCATCTCAAAGACACCACAAAAGTTGTTCTACCTGCTTTCTGGGCTGAGATGGGGAACCACTGAATTTTGGAGTCGGCTGGTGACAAAATGTTCCAAACACACCCCCTGCACAACTCCACCGGGGAAGGTGCCAGACAGGAGTTCTGTTGGTAGATTTTACACTACCTTGGTAGGCAGCTGAAAGGCACCACAAAAGTTGTTCTTCCTGCTTTCTGGGCTGAGATGGGGAACCGCTGAATTTTGGACTCGGCTTGTGGCAAAATGTTCCAAACACACCCCATGCACAACTCCACCGGGGAAGGTGCCAGAAAGGAGTTCTCCTGGTAGTTTTTACATTGCTCCGGTAGGCATCTGAAAGACACCACAAAAGTTGTACTACCTGCTTTCTGGGCTGAGATGGGGAACCGCTGAATTTTGGACTCGGCCGGTGACAAAATGTTCCAAAGACACCCCCTGCACAACTCCACCGGGGAAGGTGCCAGAAAGGAGTTCTGTTGGTAGATTTTACACTACCTTGGTAGGCATCAAAAAGACACTACAAAAGTTGTTCTACCTGCTTTCTGGGCTGAGATGGGGAACCGCTGAATTTTGGAGTCGGCTGGTGACAAAATGTTCCAAACACACCCCATGCACTACTCCACCGGGGAAGGTGCCAGACAGGAGTTCTCCTGGTAGTTTTTACACTACCTTGGTAGGCATCAAAAAGACACTACAAAAGTTGTTCTACCTGCTTTCTGGGCTGAGATGGGGAACCGCTGAATTTTGGACTCGGCCGGTGACAAAATGTTCCAAACACACCCCCTGCACAACTCCACCGGGGAAGGTGCCAGACAGGAGTTCTCTTGATAGTTTTTACACTACCTTGGTAGGCATCTAAAAGACACCACAAAAGATGTTCTACCTGCTTTCTGGGCTGAGATGGGGAACCGCTGAATTTTGGACTCGGCCGGTGACAAAATGTTCCAAAGACACCCCCTGCACAACTCCACCGGGGAAGGTGCCAGACAGGAGTTCTGTTGGTAGATTTTACACTACCTTGGTAGGCAGCTGAAAGGCACCACAAAAGTTGTTCTTCCTGCTTTCTGGGCTGAGATGGGGAACCGCTGAATTTTGGACTCGGCCGGTGACAAAATGTTCCAAACACACCCCATGCACAACTCCACCACGGAAGGTGCCAGACAGCAGTTCTCTTGATAGTTTTTACACTACCTTGGTAGGCATCTAAAAGACACCACAAAAGATGTTCTACCTGCTTTCTGGGCTGAGATGGGGAACCGCTGAATTTTGGACTCGGCCGGTGACAAAATGTTCCAAACACACCCCCTGCACAACTCCACCGGGGAAGGTGCCAGACAGGAGTTCTGTTGGTAGATTTTACACTACCTTGGTAGGCAGCTGAAAGGCACCACAAAAGTTGTTCTACCTGCTTTCTGGGCTGAGATGGGGAATCGCTGAATTTTGGACTCGGCCGGTGACAAAATGTTCCAAACACACCCCATGCACAACTCCACCACGGAAGGTGCCAGACAGCAGTTCTCTTGATAGTTTTTACACTACCTTGGTAGGCATCTAAAAGACACCACAAAAGATGTTCTACCTGCTTTCTGGGCTGAGATGGGGAACCGCTGAATTTTGGACTCGGCCGGTGACAAAATGTTCCAAACACACCCCCTGCACAACTCCACCGGGGAAGGTGCCAGACAGGAGTTCTGTTGGTAGATTTTACACTACCTTGGTAGGCAGCTGAAAGGCACCACAAAAGTTGTTCTACCTGCTTTCTGGGCTGAGATGGGGAACCGCTGAATTTTGGACTCGGCCGGTGACAAAATGTTCCAAACACACCCCATGCACAACTCCACCACGGAAGGTGCCAGACAGCAGTTCTCTTGATAGTTTTTACACTACCTTGGTAGGCATCTAAAAGACACCACAAAAGATGTTCTACCTGCTTTCTGGGCTGAGATGGGGAACCGCTGAATTTTGGACTCGGCCGGTGACAAAATGTTCCAAACACACCCCCTGCACAACTCCACCGGGGAAGGTGCCAGACAGGAGTTCTGTTGGTAGATTTTACACTACCTTGGTAGGCATCAAAAAGACACTACAAAAGTTGTTCTACCTGCTTTCTGGGCTGAGATGGGGAACCGCTGAATTTTGGACTCGGCCGGTGACAAAATGTTCCAAACACACCCCCTGCACAACTCCACCGGGGAAGGTGCCAGACAGGAGTTCTCTTGGTAGATTTTACACTACCTTGGTAGGCAGCTGAAAGGCACCACAAAAGTTGTTCTACCTGCTTTCTGGGCTGAGATGGGGAACCGCTGAATTTTGGACTCGGCCGGTGACAAAATGTTCCAAACACACCCCATGCACAACTCCACCACGGAAGGTGCCAGACAGCAGTTCTCTTGATAGTTTTTACACTACCTTGGTAGGCATCTAAAAGACACCACAAAAGATGTTCTACCTGCTTTCTGGGCTGAGATGGGGAACCGCTGAATTTTGGAGTCGGCCGGTGACAAAATGTTCCAAACACACCCCATGCACAACTCCACCGGGGAAGGTGCCAGACAGGAGTTCTCTTGATAGATTTTACATTGCTCTGGTAGGCACCTCAAAGACACCACAAAAGTTGTTCTACCTGCTTTCTGGGCTGAGATGGGGAATCGCTGAATTTTGGACTCGGCCGGTGACAAAATGTTCCAAACACACCCCATGCACAACTCCACCACGGAAGGTGCCAGACAGGAGTTCTCCTGGTAGTTTTTACACTACCTTGGTAGGCATCAAAAAGACACTACAAAAGTTGTTCTACCTGCTTTCTGGGCTGAGATGGGGAACCGCTGAATTTTGGACTCGGCCGGTGACAAAATGTTCCAAACACACCCCATGCACAACTCCACCACGGAAGGTGCCAGACAGGAGTTCTGTTGGTAGATTTTACACTACCTTGGTAGGCATCTAAAAGACACCACAAAAGATGTTCTACCTGCTTTCTGGGCTGAGATGGGGAACCGCTGAATTTTGGACTCGGCCGGTGACAAAATGTTCCAAACACACCCCATGCACAACTCCACCACGGAAGGTGCCAGACAGGAGTTCTCTTGATAGTTTTTACACTACCTTGGTAGGCATCAAAAAGACACCACAAAAGATGTTCTACCTGCTTTCTGGGCTGAGATGGGGAATCGCTGAATTTTGGACTCGGCCGGTGACAAAATGTTCCAAAGACACCCCCTGCACAACTCCACCGGGGAAGGTGCCAGACAGGAGTTCTGTTGGTAGATTTTACACTACCTTGGTAGGCATCAAAAAGACACTACAAAAGTTGTTCTACCTGCTTTCTGGGCTGAGATGGGGAACCGCTGAATTTTGGAGTCGGCTGGTGACAAAATGTTCCAAACACACCCCCTGCACAACTCCACCGGGGAAGGTGCCAGACAGGAGTTCTCTTGGTAGATTTTACACTACCTTGGTAGGCAGCTGAAAGGCACAAGAAAAGTTGTTCTACCTGCTTTCTGGGCTGAGATGGGGAACCGCTGAATTTTGGACTCGGCTTGTGGCAAAATGTTCCAAACACACCCCATGCACAACTCCACCGGGGAAGGTGCCAGAAAGGAGTTCTCCTGGTAGTTTTTACATTACTCCGGTAGGCATCTCAAAGACACCACAAAAGTTGTTCTACCTGCTTTCTGGGCTGAGATGGGGAACCACTGAATTTTGGAGTCGGCTGGTGACAAAATGTTCCAAACACACCCCCTGCACAACTCCACCGGGGAAGGTGCCAGACAGGAGTTCTGTTGGTAGATTTTACACTACCTTGGTAGGCAGCTGAAAGGCACCACAAAAGTTGTTCTTCCTGCTTTCTGGGCTGAGATGGGGAACCGCTGAATTTTGGAGTCGGCTTGTGGCAAAATGTTCCAAACACACCCCATGCACAACTCCACCGGGGAAGGTGCCAGAAAGGAGTTCTCCTGGTAGTTTTTACATTGCTCCGGTAGGCATCTGAAAGACACCACAAAAGTTGTACTACCTGCTTTCTGGGCTGAGATGGGGAACCGCTGAATTTTGGACTCGGCCGGTGACAAAATGTTCCAAAGACACCCCCTGCACAACTCCACCGGGGAAGGTGCCAGAAAGGAGTTCTGTTGGTAGATTTTACACTACCTTGGTAGGCATCAAAAAGACACTACAAAAGTTGTTCTACCTGCTTTCTGGGCTGAGATGGGGAACCGCTGAATTTTGGAGTCGGCTGGTGACAAAATGTTCCAAACACACCCCATGCACTACTCCACCGGGGAAGGTGCCAGACAGGAGTTCTCCTGGTAGTTTTTACACTACCTTGGTAGGCATCAAAAAGACACTACAAAAGTTGTTCTACCTGCTTTCTGGGCTGAGATGGGGAACCGCTGAATTTTGGACTCGGCCGGTGACAAAATGTTCCAAACACACCCCCTGCACAACTCCACCGGGGAAGGTGCCAGACAGGAGTTCTCTTGATAGTTTTTACACTACCTTGGTAGGCATCTAAAAGACACCACAAAAGATGTTCTACCTGCTTTCTGGGCTGAGATGGGGAACCGCTGAATTTTGGACTCGGCCGGTGACAAAATGTTCCAAAGACACCCCCTGCACAACTCCACCGGGGAAGGTGCCAGACAGGAGTTCTGTTGGTAGATTTTGCACTACCTTGGTAGGCAGCTGAAAGGCACCACAAAAGTTGTTCTTCCTGCTTTCTGGGCTGAGATGGGGAACCGCTGAATTTTGGACTCGGCCGGTGACAAAATGTTCCAAACACACCCCATGCACAACTCCACCACGGAAGGTGCCAGACAGGAGTTCTGTTGGTAGATTTTACACTACCTTGGTAGGCATCTAAAAGACACCACAAAAGATGTTCTACCTGCTTTCTGGGCTGAGATGGGGAACCGCTGAATTTTGGACTCGGCCGGTGACAAAATGTTCCAAACACACCCCCTGCACAACTCCACCGGGGAAGGTGCCAGACAGGAGTTCTGTTGGTAGATTTTACACTACCTTGGTAGGCAGCTGAAAGGCACCACAAAAGTTGTTCTACCTGCTTTCTGGGCTGAGATGGGGAATCGCTGAATTTTGGACTCGGCCGGTGACAAAATGTTCCAAACACACCCCATGCACAACTCCACCACGGAAGGTGCCAGACAGCAGTTCTCTTGATAGTTTTTACACTACCTTGGTAGGCATCTAAAAGACACCACAAAAGATGTTCTACCTGCTTTCTGGGCTGAGATGGGGAACCGCTGAATTTTGGACTCGGCCGGTGACAAAATGTTCCAAACACACCCCCTGCACAACTCCACCGGGGAAGGTGCCAGACAGGAGTTCTGTTGGTAGATTTTACACTACCTTGGTAGGCAGCTGAAAGGCACCACAAAAGTTGTTCTACCTGCTTTCTGGGCTGAGATGGGGAACCGCTGAATTTTGGACTCGGCCGGTGACAAAATGTTCCAAACACACCCCATGCACAACTCCACCACGGAAGGTGCCAGACAGCAGTTCTCTTGATAGTTTTTACACTACCTTGGTAGGCATCTAAAAGACACCACAAAAGATGTTCTACCTGCTTTCTGGGCTGAGATGGGGAACCGCTGAATTTTGGACTCGGCCGGTGACAAAATGTTCCAAACACACCCCCTGCACAACTCCACCGGGGAAGGTGCCAGACAGGAGTTCTGTTGGTAGATTTTACACTACCTTGGTAGGCATCAAAAAGACACTACAAAAGTTGTTCTACCTGCTTTCTGGGCTGAGATGGGGAACCGCTGAATTTTGGACTCGGCCGGTGACAAAATGTTCCAAAGACACCCCCTGCACAACTCCACCGGGGAAGGTGCCAGACAGGAGTTCTCTTGGTAGATTTTACACTACCTTGGTAGGCAGCTGAAAGGCACCACAAAAGTTGTTCTACCTGCTTTCTGGGCTGAGATGGGGAACCGCTGAATTTTGGACTCGGCCGGTGACAAAATGTTCCAAACACACCCCATGCACAACTCCACCACGGAAGGTGCCAGACAGCAGTTCTCTTGATAGTTTTTACACTACCTTGGTAGGCATCTAAAAGACACCACAAAAGATGTTCTACCTGCTTTCTGGGCTGAGATGGGGAACCGCTGAATTTTGGACTCGGCCGGTGACAAAATGTTCCAAACACACCCCATGCACAACTCCACCGGGGAAGGTGCCAGACAGGAGTTCTGTTGGTAGATTTTACACTACCTTGGTAGGCAGCTGAAAGGCACCACAAAAGTTGTTCTTCCTGCTTTCTGGGCTGAGATGGGGAACCGCTGAATTTTGGAGTCGGCTTGTGGCAAAATGTTCCAAACACACCCCATGCACAACTCCACCGGGGAAGGTGCCAGAAAGGAGTTCTCCTGGTAGTTTTTACATTGCTCCGGTAGGCATCTGAAAGACACCACAAAAGTTGTACTACCTGCTTTCTGGGCTGAGATGGGGAACCGCTGAATTTTGGACTCGGCCGGTGACAAAATGTTCCAAAGACACCCCCTGCACAACTCCACCGGGGAAGGTGCCAGAAAGGAGTTCTGTTGGTAGATTTTACACTACCTTGGTAGGCAGCTGAAAGGCACCACAAAAGTTGTTCTACCTGCTTTCTGGGCTGAGATGGGGAACCGCTGAATTTTGGACTCGGCCGGTGACAAAATGTTCCAAACACACCCCATGCACAACTCCACCACGGAAGGTGCCAGACAGCAGTTCTCTTGATAGTTTTTACACTACCTTGGTAGGCATCTAAAAGACACCACAAAAGATGTTCTACCTGCTTTCTGGGCTGAGATGGGGAACCGCTGAATTTTGGACTCGGCCGGTGACAAAATGTTCCAAACACACCCCCTGCACAACTCCACCGGGGAAGGTGCCAGACAGGAGTTCTGTTGGTAGATTTTACACTACCTTGGTAGGCATCAAAAAGACACTACAAAAGTTGTTCTACCTGCTTTCTGGGCTGAGATGGGGAACCGCTGAATTTTGGACTCGGCCGGTGACAAAATGTTCCAAACACACCCCCTGCACAACTCCACCGGGGAAGGTGCCAGACAGGAGTTCTCTTGGTAGATTTTACACTACCTTGGTAGGCAGCTGAAAGGCACCACAAAAGTTGTTCTACCTGCTTTCTGGGCTGAGATGGGGAACCGCTGAATTTTGGACTCGGCCGGTGACAAAATGTTCCAAACACACCCCATGCACAACTCCACCACGGAAGGTGCCAGACAGCAGTTCTCTTGATAGTTTTTACACTACCTTGGTAGGCATCTAAAAGACACCACAAAAGATGTTCTACCTGCTTTCTGGGCTGAGATGGGGAACCGCTGAATTTTGGAGTCGGCCGGTGACAAAATGTTCCAAACACACCCCATGCACAACTCCACCGGGGAAGGTGCCAGACAGGAGTTCTGTTGGTAGTTTTTACACTACCTTGGTAGGCATCAAAAAGACACTACAAAAGATGTTCTACCTGCTTTCTGGGCTGAGATGGGGAACCGCTGAATTTTGGAGTCGGCCGGTGACAAAATGTTCCAAACACACCCCATGCACAACTCGACCACGGAAGGTGCCAGACAGGAGTTCTCCTGGTAGTTTTTACACTACCTTGGTAGGCATCAAAAAGACACTACAAAAGTTGTTCTACCTGCTTTCTGGGCTGAGATGGGGAACCGCTGAATTTTGGACTCGGCCGGTGACAAAATGTTCCAAACACACCCCATGCACAACTCCACCACGGAAGGTGCCAGACAGGAGTTCTCTTGATAGTTTTTACACTACCTTGGTAGGCATCTAAAAGACACCACAAAAGATGTTCTACCTGCTTTCTGGGCTGAGATGGGGAATCGCTGAATTTTGGACTCGGCCGGTGACAAAATGTTCCAAAGACACCCCCTGCACAACTCCACCGGGGAAGGTGCCAGACAGGAGTTCTCTTGATAGATTTTACATTGCTCTGGTAGGCACCTCAAAGACACCACAAAACTTGTTCTATCTGCTTTCTGGGCTGAGATGGGGAATCGCTGAATTTTGGACTCGGCCGGTGACAAAATGTTCCAAACACACCCCATGCACAACTCCACCGGGGAAGGTGCCAGACAGGAGTTCTGTTGGTAGATTTTACACTACCTTGGTAGGCAGCTGAAAGGCACCACAAAAGTTGTTCTACCTGCTTTCTGGGCTGAGATGGGGAACCGCTGAATTTTGGACTCGGCCGGTGACAAAATGTTCCAAACACACCCCATGCACAACTCCACCACGGAAGGTGCCAGACAGGAGTTCTCTTGGTAGATTTTACACTACCTTGGTAGGCATCTAAAAGACACCACAAAAGATGTTCTACCTGCTTTCTGGGCTGAGATGGGGAACCGCTGAATTTTGGAGTCGGCCGGTGACAAAATGTTCCAAACACACCCCCTGCACAACTCCACCGGGGAAGGTGCCAGACAGGAGTTCTGTTGGTAGATTTTACACTACCTTGGTAGGCAGCTGAAAGGCACCACAAAAGTTGTTCTACCTGCTTTCTGGGCTGAGATGGGGAACCGCTGAATTTTGGACTCGGCCGGTGACAAAATGTTCCAAACACACCCCATGCACAACTCCACCACGGAAGGTGCCAGAAAGGAGTTCTCTTAGTAGTTTTTACACTTCCTTGGTAGGCATCAAAAAGACACCACAAAAGATGTTCTACCTGCTTTCTGGGCTGAGATGGGGAACCGCTGAATTTTGGACTCGGCCGGTGACAAAATGTTCCAAACACACCCCATGCACAACTCCACCGGGGAAGGTGCCAGACAGGAGTTCTGTTGGTAGATTTTACACTACCTTGGTAGGCAGCTGAAAGGCACCACAAAAGTTGTTCTACCTGCTTTCTGGGCTGAGATGGGGAACCGCTGAATTTTGGACTCGGCCGGTGACAAAATGTTCCAAACACACCCCATGCACAACTCCACCGGGGAAGGTGCCAGACAGGAGTTCTCTTAGTAGTTTTTACACTACCTTGGTAGGCATCAAAAAGACACCACAAAAGTTGTTCTACCTGCTTTCTGGGCTGAGATGGGGAACCGCTGAATTTTGGACTCGGCCGGTGACAAAATGTTCCAAACACACCCCATGCACAACTCCACCACGGAAGGTGCCAGACAGGAGTTCTCTTGGTAGATTTTACACTACCTTGGTAGGCATCTAAAAGACACCACAAAAGATGTTCTACCTGCTTTCTGGGCTGAGATGGGGAACCGCTGAATTTTGGACTCGGCCGGTGACAAAATGTTCCAAACACACCCCCTGCACAGCTCCACCGGGGAAGGTGCCAGACAGGAGTTCTCTTGGTAGATTTTACACTACCTTGGTAGGCAGCTGAAAGGCACCACAAAAGTTGTTCTACCTGCTTTCTGGGCTGAGATGGGGAACCGCTGAATTTTGGACTCGGCCGGTGACAAAATGTTCCAAACACACCCCATGCACAACTCCACCGGGGAAGGTGCCAGACAGGAGTTCTCTTAGTAGTTTTTACACTACCTTGGTAGGCATCAAAAAGACACCACAAAAGTTGTTCTACCTGCTTTCTGGGCTGAGATGGGGAACCGCTGAATTTTGGAGTCGGCGGGTGACAAAATGTTCCAAACACACCCCATGCACAACTCCACCACGGAAGGTGCCAGACAGGAGTTCTCCTGGTAGTTTTTACACTACCTTGGTAGGCATCAAAAAGACACTACAAAAGTTGTTCTACCTGCTTTCTGGGCTGAGATGGGGAACCGCTGAATTTTGGACTCGGCCGGTGACAAAATGTTCCAAACACACCCCCTGCACAACTCCACCGGGGAAGGTGCCAGACAGGAGTTCTCTTGATAGTTTTTACACTACCTTGGTAGGCATCTAAAAGACACCACAAAAGATGTTCTACGTGCTTTCTGGGCTGAGATGGGGAATCGCTGAATTTTGGACTCGGCCGGTGACAAAATGTTCCAAACACACCCCATGCACAACTCCACCGGGGAAGGTGCCAGACAGGAGTTCTGTTGGTAGATTTTACACTACCTTGGTAGGCATCAAAAAGACACTACAAAAGTTGTTCTACCTGCTTTCTGGGCTGAGATGGGGAAGAGCTGAATTTTGGACTCGGCTGGTGACAAAATGTTCCAAACACACCCCCTGCACAACTCCACCGGGGAAGGTGCCAGACAGGAGTTCTGTTGGTAGATTTTACACTACCTTGGTAGGCAGCTGAAAGG